>NC_066527.1:3548488-3585988 GCF_024679095.1 Eriocheir sinensis | reverse complement strand
CCTAACACCACCTATCCTTTACTTCATCTAACCTCCTTCAATTCCTCTTCTCTTCTCTTCTCTTCTCTTCTCGCCTCTTCTCTTGTCTTGTCTTGTCTTGTCTCCTCTCCTCTCCTCTCCTCTCTTCTCCTCTCCTCTCCACTCCTCTCCTGTCATCTCATCTCATCGCATATCGTCAACCTACCACGTTTACTGTACTCATCCTTTGTTCTCCTTGTAATCCTGTATCTTTCAATGTCTGTTAACTATGGATGCGTGTAAATTGTGGGTCATCGTTACCTCTTGCATTAGGGAGTTGGACAGCATAGGGATGAGGTTGAGTAGAAAGTCGTTGCTCTTCTTTATTATCGAGAGGAACCTGAGATAGAGACTGAGAGGCGGTTCGGAGCGAGGGATGATGGGAACGGGAAAACGGGGAACGGGGAACAGGGGAACGAGGAACGGGGGATGGGGAACGGGGGGAGAACGAGGGAACGGCTAGTAGCCTTGTGGAACGTGGAAGCACATGTGGAACGGCGGCGTTGTGCCGCTCCATTAACTTGTCTTTGCAGGAACGGCGTGTCAGGAATTTCTCTTTTATCTATTTTGACGGTCAGCTTCTTACCATCTTCTTTTTGTGTGTTAAGTCTTTGGTCTCCGTCCCAGGGCAAAGATAGGCAAAGGAAGAATCCTGAAGAAGTTAAGGTCACCGTCAGGAGCAGGGAGGCGTGGGTGGGTGCGTGGCGGCGGTGTGTATCGCGATGCCCCGCAGACTGAGAGGATGAGCCTGGTTGAGAAGGGAAGCGAGGCACCGCAGGGAAGTGTTTTAAGGCTTCGTATAGAAGTAAAGGTGGTGCGAGAGAGGATAACAGTGTCTCGTTAGGATAAAGATGAGGAGTGCTACTGGGAAGAGCATCAAAACTTGCGAAGAAGGGAAGTGAGGCACCACAGGAAGTGTTCTGGGGTTTCATGAAAGCGTTATGATAGTACGAGGAAGTGTAGCGGTGCCCTAGACGGAGGGAAGTGAGGCACTACAGGGAAGTGTTTTGGGGTTTCATAAAGGAGTAAAGATGCCACAAGGAAGTGTAGCAGAGCCCCGTGAGTCTGGGGATGTGTTCCACAGGGAAATGTATCAAAACTCTGGGAGAGATGGTGCGCGAAGGGGAAGTGTAGCACTTCCCCAATGGATCAGAAGGTGTCTCTAGGGAGGGCCCCAGCGAAGGGTTGATATAGTACCGAGGTGACCGAAGCGGCGCCGTGTCAGGCAGGATGCGTGGAGAGTCAAGCGAGCCATGGATTATCGAGCACCTTTATTGCATCTCTTAAATACACACGAGGCCTTACTAGCGTAGCGTAGAAAAATATATATACTCTGTCAGTGGGTGATGGGGGTGATGGCGTTAACCGTAGGTGGGCTGGGGCTGCTGGTAGGTGGGCTGGGGCTGGGGCTGCTGGTAGGTGGGCTGGGGCCTGCTGTAGCTGGGCTGGGCCTCGCCCTCGTAGCTGACCTCGGCAACGAAGCCGGAGTCGCCGTTGACGGTGTAGGAGACGCGCTGCAGGCGGCCGTCGGGGAGGAGGACGTAGTAGGAGCCCTGGGTGTCGTAGCCGTTACGGTTCTCCTCTTGGCCGAAGTCGTTGCCGGAGTCGTCGTCCTTGACGGCCCAGTTGAAGTTGTACTGGGCGGGGGCCTGGGGGGAGGGGGGCTTTAGGTTAGGGGACAGTACTGGCTGGGGTTTGAGGAGGGCGATACAGAATCATGAGGTGCTGGGAAAGGATGTCTTTAGGCACGGCGGGGCCGAATGCGTGTACTCACGGTGGGCTCGGCGGGGCCGTAGGACGGCTGTGGGGGGCTGTAGGTGGGGCGGGGCGGGCTGTAGGAAGGAGCCTGGTCGGCGGCAGCCAGGGCCGCGACGGCAGCGAGGAGGAGAACCTGCAGGGAGAGAGGGAGGAGTGTTAGGGCGGAGCGGAGGGACTGACAAAGGCACGATGTGAGCAGCAGCAGCATCAGGCTCTGCCACCACCACCAGAAGTACCATCATCACCACCATCAGCAGCGGCGGCGGCGGGGCACACCCACCTTGAAAGCCATTGGTGAGGGAAGACTCGGTAGAGACTGGTAATGTCTGCGGTGCCCGGCGTCCTTATATACTTGAGCGTGACGTCACCGCTCGGGAGGGAAAGCAAGCCATCATCTCGGGGCGGGACCATCGTGGCCCCGACCATTACTTTTATGACTGTCTGCCGACCTCGCCCACGCCAGCCTCGGCACGGAACCCTGGGAGCCGCCTCTTGGCACACCACAGCGTTGGCGCCTCGAAGTGCCTGTGCTCGGAGCTTCTGCATCTTCAAAGCATTTTTCACCCCTCGAACTAAGCTTGACCATCGTCTTCCGGCATCATCTTTTGCCTTTGAACTCACACTAAGTATCGGATCTTGGCATCTTTCCTCTTACACTCCTTCACCCTTGACTTTTATTTTTAGAGTAAAGGAAGCAGCTCAAAGGCATAAATAAGCATAGAAAAACCCAGTAATCACCGCTCCTATGAAATAAAGTTAAATATGAGTGACATATTTTGCATACGGTACAGCAAAGAAAAACGTTAGAGTGTCTAATAAATCCCATCTCGAATCTCTTCTCTCACCGCACCGAAGAACCTCGGGCTGCGGAAACACGGATCTTCATATTATTTCTACTGGAAACTCAATTCTATGATGGACTTATTGAGGGACTTCGGGGGTTTAAAATATAGGAGAAGACTCGTTGGGTTTTTTTGTGGGGGTCGCAGAGGGTCTTGGTGGGGTGGGCCAGCGCGGAGGGTGGCGGGGGGGGGGGGGGAGGCTAAAGGATGAAGACGTTCCTTAGTTCTTTAGCAGTGAACGTAAGCATGGGTACGAGGCTAGAAGATGGACTCGTTTATGGTCATCTTACTGGTGTGTGTGTGTGTGTGTGTGTGTCAGGGTGGACTGTTCGTGTGGGTGTGCCTCATCATCATCATCATCATCATCATTCTCAACGTTACCCTCCTCCTCCTCCTCCTCTTTCTCTTCCTCCTCCTCCTCATCATCATCATACTAATCACCATCATCGTCATCCTCACCACCATCATCATCACCCTCCTTTTCCGCCTCCTCCTCCTCATCGCCATCACCATTATTCCCTCAGTAGCTCGGAGCCGGAAAAGGGTGGGAAGGCGCAGGCAACGAGTTCTGAGGCGCCGAGGTGAGAGACAAGACGAGGCGAGGCGATTCCAGCTGTCTTAATTGATGGGCCGACAGTGAATGTGTTGGTGGTGTTGGGAAGGGCCAGACGAGTTTTTTTTTTTTTTTTTTTTTTTTTTTTATGTCGTTGCCTGTTGCGCCGGTAGGCATCTTCCTGGTGGGGTCTGATGGTCGGTTGGAGTGTTTATGTTCATAGTGGAGATAAGTTGTTTGATAGAAAGAATTAGGCCACTCCGTTAAGCCTGAGATGGAAGACAAGACGGAGCGATTCTGTTTGTTTCTAATTGTTAGACAGCTATATAGTGTTGGAGAGAGACACAGTTGAGGTGTTAGAGTTCACAGGTTTATTTTAGACAAAGAGTGTTTGATAGGAAGGATTGAGTCGTACGGTAAAGGCTGAGATGAAAGAAAAGATCAAGCGATTCAGTGTTCTAATTGTTGGACAGTTATATAGTGTTGGAGAGAGAGACAGTTGAGGTGTTAGAGTTCACAGGCTTATATTAGACATAGAGTGTTTGATAGGAAGGATTGAGCGATGCGGTAAAGGCTGAGATGAAAGAAAACACCAAGCGATTCTATGTGTTTCTAATTGTCGGACAGCTATATAGTCTTGGAGAGAGACAGTTGAGGTGTTAGAGTTCACGGGTTTATATTAGACATAGACTGTTTGATAGGAAGGATTGAGCGATGCGGTAAAGGCTGAGATGAAAGAAAACACCAAGCGATTCTATGTGTTTCTAATTGTCGGACAGCTATATAGTCTTGGAGAGAGACAGTTGAGGTGTTAGAGTTCACAGGTTTATATTAGACATAGAGTGTTTGATAGAAGTAAAGAAAGGTTGAGAAAAAAGAAAAACACCAAGCGATTCTATGTGTTTCTAATTGTCGGACAGCTATATAGTCTTGGAGAGAGACAGTTGAGGTTGGAGTCATACGGTAAAGGGCAAGATGAAAGACACAAGACAAAATGATTTCAGGTGACTTACTGATCATAGAAGAGGCGGTGAATTTGTAGATAGTGCTGAAGAGAGAGACGGGATGCTGTGTAGAGGTTCATAGTAGAGATGGAATGTTTGACAAAAAGGACTGAGCCACACGGTAAAGGTCAGGACGAAAGGCAAGACGAAGCGATTCCAGGTGACATACTAATCATTTAACAGGTAGTAAATGTGGATATAGTGGCAGAGAGAGAGACGGAATGTTGTTGTGTACAGGTTTATGGTAGAGATTGAATGTTTGATAAAGGATTATTCCGCGCGGTTGAGACTGAGATGAAAGACAAAACGAAGCTATTCCAGGTGTTTATAATTATTGCTCAGGTAGTGAATGTGTTCAGAGAGAGAGAGAGAGAGAGAGAGAGAGAGAGAGAGAGAGAGAGAGAGAGAGACGAGAGACGAGTGGATAAAGCTTACAACGATGGTTCTTGATAGCGACAGAATATATATTAAACGTAACCGATGCAAGTGCAATGGAAATCATGATGGAATACGAGGAAGAATATACAAGTAAATGAAAAGAGAAAGGAGTTGAAGTAGAAGAGTTCCCGTTTATCATTCCCTTTTCGTGTTTATCAGAAGTAAACGAAATGACAAGTTAAAAGAGATGATAGAGGTGAAAAAAAGGGAATAGAAAAGAAAGAAGAAAGAAAGAAGAATCAAAAGAGAAGGAGATAAAAGGAGTTATGGTAAAATGTTTAATATAGTGAACGAAGGCGACGCAGTAGATGATAAGAGAATTAGGATGCGAAGCGAACTGAATTGATTGCTGTTGACCCCGTGAATGTTAAGGAGCAGAAAGGTGAGCATTGTGGAAGGTGTACAGGTAGCTAATATATAGGTTAAGTACCACGAGACAGGTAGCTCCTATGCGAAAGATGCGAGAGTGAAAGGTAGCTAGGAAGGAACTGGCCGCCTAGGGTCTAAAAAGTGAGTGTGGTGAGCCTTAAAATGATAAAAAAGAAGAGAGTAGCGCCCATTGAAGAAAAAAATACTACCTGAAGACGAGTAGAACCAGGGCGACCGTTCACTTTGGTTAGGACGAGAGTGAGGGAGGTTCATGTCCCTTCTTCTATTGCGTAAGAATAAATGTAAGCCGCGGAAGAAAGAGCTAAAGGGAAATGAATAAATAAGGGTAAAAGTAATAGTGAGGGATGAAGAAATAAACTGAAGTAATAAAAAAGCAGAAAGGGTAATGAGGAGTAAAGAAAGTTCAGTAAATGCTGAGTAATAAAGAAGAAAACTGAAAGAATTAAAAATCTGATGGTTAGTAAAAGTTACGGTGAGGGAATAAAGAAGTAAGCTGAAAAGAAGGAATGAAAGAAGGGAGCTAAACTGTTGGTGATAAGGAGCAAAGAAATAAACTGGTGGAATGAAAACAAAAACAAAAAAACAGGTTGCTAAACTCAAAGTATGAATGAGGAATAAAAAAGTAAATTATTGATAATGAAGCGAAATGGAAAGTCAACCAAAGGAACAAAAGGTGCACTTAGGGTAATGACGTATAAGGAAGCCACTCGTCAATGCGCTGCATATACGACGGGAAATCCATGACGAGAGTAGCATAGATAAAAAACATACATATTATAATCTACCAACTAGAAGTTGAAAAAAAGAAGATCAGGCTTCTCCTTCGTATGTATAAAAAAGACATTCATCATTGCAGTATAGGGTAGGCGGTGGCTGAGTGGACAGCATGACGGCGCCGCGCCCAGGACGACGCGGGTTCGCGCCTCGCCCGGTGCCACAAGCTGGGATTTTTCAGTCACCGCCGAGTGGCCTAAGACTACCCACATGCTGTCAAGAAGACCGCCTGTCAACCCGGACTATAGATTCTAGGATCAAAGATGAGCTCCGGGGAGCTACATGAGCCTACCGGCGCCATAGGCGAATACGTAAAAAAAAAGAAAAAAAAATAGCAAAGAAAAAGTATGTTACTATCTACCAAAAAGATGTTACAGTTGACGAAGGATTGAACAAAAAATATCAGACATTCACTATTGCAACATACGTAGAAGTCGGGTGTAGGAAGAGAGAGAGAGAGAGAGAGAGAGAGAGAGAGAGAGAGAGAGAGAGAGAGAGAGAGAGAGAGAGAGAGAGAGAGAGAGAGAGAGAGAGAGAGAGAGAGAGAGAGAGAGAGAGAGAGAGAGAGAGAGAAAGGTTAAGAACAAAGGTACCTCGCCCCCCACCAAAAAAAAAAAAAAAAAAACTAAATGTGCTATCTACTGAAAAAAGTGAATGAGGACGATAAAAAAACCTTTCCCTTAGTGTTGGAAAGAAGTAATTATGGCGACTCTATATGGAAGAAGAGTAGGAAGAGGAAGAGGAAGAAGAACAGCAACAACAACAACAACAACAACAACTAGAAGGAATAGCACAAAGAGAAAAAGAAGAAGAATGGAAAGAAGAATGAAAAAAGAGAAAAAAGAAGGAGACGAAAAAGAAGGAGGAGAAGGAGGAGGAGGAGAAGAAGAAGAAGAAGGAGGAGGGAGAAGGAGAAGAAGAAGAAGAAATAGATGAATAAAGGAAAAGATATATAGAAAGACGAGTTCACCAAAATGCAGCAAGAACAACAACAACAAGGCTCATTAACTCACCTCCCACATGCACGCAACAAGCAGTAATCAGCACGCCGTATACAGGAGGCCCGTGACGAGCGGACAAGAGAAGAGCCAGATAAAAATGTTCACGTACACAATGCCATCAAGAAAAATGTTGCAATGGCCGAGAAGTTCATGATGATATATTCCAAAGAAAACCATTAGGCTCTTGCACGGAAAAATGACAGCCGCACTAAATATAAACACACACACGGACACACACACTCGCAAGGTTTATGTACACAGTGTAATGGAACCTAGACTCGAGACAGACGAGGTGAGCGAGTTAACCTTCCATGTGACCCATCCAGACTCGCGAGGGAGAGATCGTACGCGACGGGGAAGCATAGCAGTGCCCGCAGGGTCAGAGGGTGTCTCACGGGAGGGCCCCAGCGGAGGGATGTCACAGTGCCGAGGCGGCCAAGGCGGCGCCGTGTCAGGCAGGAGGCGTGGAGAGTCAAGCGAGCCATGGGTTATCGAGCACCTTTATTGCATCTCATATATACACACGAGGCCTTACTAGCGAAGCGTAGAAAAATATATATACTCTGTCAGTGGGTGATGGGGGTGATGGCGTTAACTGTAGGTGGGGGGCTGGGGCTGGTAGGTGGGCTGGGGCCTGCTGTAGGTGGGCTGCTGGGGGTACTGCGCCTCGCCCTCGTAGCTGATCTCCGGTAGGAAGCCGGAGTTGCCGTTGACGGTGTATTTGACGCGCTGCAGGCGGCCGTCGGGGAGGAGGACGAAGTAGGAGCCCTGGGTGTCGTAGCCGTTACGAGTCTCCTCGTGGCCGAAGTCGTTGCTGGAGTAGTCGTCCTTGACGGCCCAGTTGAAGTTGTACTGGGCTGGGGCCTGGGGAGGGGGGGGCGTTAGGTTAGGGGACAGTACTGGCTGGGGTTTGAGGAGGGCGATACAGAATCATGAGGTGCTTTTGGAAGGATGTTTAGGCACGGCGGGGCCGAGTGCGTGTACTCACGGTGGGCTCGGCGGGGCCGTAGGACGGCTGTGGGGGGTTGTAGGTGGGGCGGGGCGGGCTGTAGGAAGGAGCCTGGTCGGCAGCAGCCAGGGCCGCAACGGCAGCGAGGAGGAGAACCTGCAGGGAGAGAGGGAGGAGTGTTTTAGGGCGGAGCAGTGGGACTGACGGAGGTACTTTGTGAGCAGCAGCAGCAGCAGCAGCCTCTGCCACCACCACCAGAAGTACCATCACCACCACCACCACCACCAGCGGCGGCGGGACACACCCACCTTGAAAGTCATTGGTGACGGTAGACTCGGCAGAGACTGGTGATGTCTGTGGTTCCTGGCATCCTTATATACTTGAGTGTGACGTCATCGCGCGGAAGTGAAAGAAATCCATCGTCCCGGGGTGGGACAGTCGTGGCTTTTATGACTGTCTGCCGGCCTCGCCCACGCCAGCCTGGGCACGGAGCCCCGGGAGCTGCCTCTTGGCACACCACACGGCGGCGCCTCGGAGTGTCTTGGTGCTCGGAGCTTCTGCATCTTCATAGCATTTTTCACCCCTCGAACTAATCTTGACCATCGTCTTCCGGCATCATCATCTGCCTGTAAACTCACACGAAGTATCGGATCGCGGCATCTTTCCTCTCACAGTCCTTCACCCTTGACTTTTATTTTTAGAGCAAAGGAGCAGCTCAGAGGCAAGATAAACATAAAAAAAGACCGCTAATCATCGCTCCTATAAAAAATAAGTTAAAATGAATGAGTTATTTCGTGTACGGTACAGTAAAAACAGACGTTGGAGTGTCTAATAAATCCCATCTCAAATCAATTCATTCACGATACTGAAGAGACTCAGGCGGCAAAAACATTGGTCGTCATATTATATAAACTGGAACCTCAACACAATAATAGCCCTAGTGAGAGACTCCGAGGATTGGCCATACTGGAAGAGACTCGTTGGGGTGTTTTGTTGTGGGCGTCGCAGAGGGTCGGGGCGGGATGGGGTGGGCCGCCGCGGGGGTGGTGTAGGGTTTGGGGATGAAGACGCCCCTTAGTTCTTTAGCAGTTAACGTAGGTATGGAGACGAGGCAAGAAGATGGACTCGTTTATGGTCATCTTACCTGTTGTGTGTGTGTGTGTGTGTGTGTGTGTGTGTGTGTGTGTGTGTGTGTGTGTGTGATTCAGGGTGGACATCATCATTATGAACAACATTATCATTATCATGACACCCGTCCTCATTTTCAATATTACCCTCCTCCTCCTCCTCCTCCTCCTCTTCTTCCTTTTCCTCTTCTTCTTCTTCCTCCTCCTCCTCCTCCTCCTCCTCCTCCTCCTCCTCCTCCTCCTCCTCATCATCATCATCATCATCATCATCTCAATCATCACCACCTCCATCATTACATTAAGGTACAATGTATATAATATAGTGAAGGTAGACGACGCAGTAGGTGCTAAGAGAATAACGATGCGAAGCGAACTGAATTGATTGCTGTTGACCCCGTGAATGTTAAGGAGCAGAAAGGTGAGAAGTGTGGAAGGTGTAAAGGTAGCTAATATATAGGTTAATTACCACGAGACAGGTAGCTCTATGCGAGAAATGCGAGAGTGAAAGGTAACTAGGAAGGAACTGGCCGCCTAGGGTCTAAAAAGCGAGTGTGGTGAGCCTTTAAATGATAAAAGAGGAAAAGAGCAGCGCCCAGCGAAAAAAGTAACCTACTACCTGAAGACGAGTAGAACCAGGGCGGCCGTTCACTTTGGTTAGGACGAGAGGGAGGGAGGTTCATGTTCCTTCTGTGTTGGGAATGTTTACCTGTTGCATAAGAGGTTGAAGGGTAATGAGGAATAGGAAAAAAAGTAAAAGTAATGGTGAGGAATAGAGAAGTAAAGGAATTAAAGAAAAACTGTAGGGCAATAAAGAATAAAGTAATGATGAGAATTAAGAATTAAATTGATGGAATAAAGGAAGGTCGCTAAACTATAAGTAATGATGAATAAAAAGTAAACAAACGGAATAAAAAAAATCAAGTAAAGGTAATAATGAGAAATAAAAAGAGTAAGCGAACAAAAAAGTATATTAAAGATGACGCTGAATAAAAAAGTCAACTAAAGGCACAAAAAGCAAACTAAAGGTAATCCGGCAATGATGTATAAGAAAGCCACTCATTAATACGCTATATATGACCCGAAGTTGACCTCTTTTTCGGCCACTCCTCTGTACTCTTTTTGGGAGCAGTGAGTAGCGGGCTTTTTTTCATTACTGTTTTCTTTTTTTTATATGCCCTTGAACTGTCTCCTTTGCTGTAAAAAAAAGAAAGAAGCGGAGAAAAAACCCATACATATTACAATCTACAAATTAGAAGTTGAAAAAAAAGATCAGACTTCTCCTTCGTATGTATAAGAGAGACATTCATCATTACAGTATACATAGAGGAGAACTCATTACCAGTGTAGCAAAGAAAAAAAAATCTTACTGTCTACCGAAAAGATGTTACCGTCGTCGAAGAATTGAACAGAAAATATTATCAGACTTCTCCTTCGTATGAGGAAGACATTCACTATTGCAACGTACGTAGAAGTCGGATGTAGGAAGAGAGAGAGAGAGAGAGAGAGAGAGAGAGAGAGAGAGAGAGAGAGAGAGAGAGAGAGAGAGAGAGAGAGAGAGAGAGAGAGAGAGAGAGAGAGAGAGAGGATAAGAAAACAGGTACCTCGCCCCCCTCCAGAAAAAAAAGAAAACTAAATATTCTGTCTACTAAAAAGGTGAACGAGGACTTGATAAAAAACCCTTAGTGTTGGAAAGAAATGATTATGGCGACTATATATGGAAGAAGAAGAAGAGGAAAAGGAAAAGAAGATGAAAAAGAGAAAGAAAAAGAAAAAGAAGAAGAAGAAATAGGAATAGAATAAAAAAAAGATTATAAAATTACAAAGAAGAGAAAGAAGAAGAAATAGAAGATATAGAAGTAAAGAAAAAGATGAAACAATTGAAAGAAACAATAGAAGAAGAAGAAGGAAGAGGAGAAGGAGAAAAGGGAGAAGAAAAATGAAGATGAAAAAGAAAACGAAAAATAGAAAAAAGTAAAAAGAAAAAAGAAAAGAATATATATATCTATATAGATATATATATATATATATATATAGATATATATATATATATATATATATATATATATATATATATATATATATATATATATATATAAGAAAAACAAGTGCACAATAAAACCCGCCATGTACTTGAAGACGTCGTGGTAAATGAGTGATTTTTGGGGATGTGGCTGAGTGGATATCGTGACGGCGCGCGTCCGGTGCCACAAGCTGGGATTTTTCAGTCACCGCCGAGTGGCCTAAGTCTACTCTCATGCTGTCCAGAAGACCACATATCATCCCGGACTCTACATTCTTGATCAAAGATGAGCTCCGGGGAGAAGCATGATCCAATGCAAGATGGCGCCACAATAAACACTTGCCTGAGCCACAACGGGCTGGGGGCGACTTCAGGCCCTACTACGGAAGCCTACTGGCGCCACAGGCGAAAAGGTAGCAACAACAACAACAGCAAGAAGACATCATCAACACACCTCCCACATGCACGCAACAAGCAGTAACCAGCACGCCGTATACAGGAGGCCCGTGACGAGCGGACAAGAGAAAAACCAGATAAAAATGTTCACGTACACAATACCCTCAAGTAAAATGTTGTAATGGCCGAGAAGTTGATGATGATATATTCAAAAGAAAACCATTAGACTCTTGCACGGAAAAATGACAGCCGCACTAAATATAAACACACACACACACACACACACACACACACACACACACACACACACACACACACACACACACACACAAGGTTTATGTACACAGTGAATGGAAACGAGGCTCTGAACAAACGAGGTGAGCGAGTTAACTTTCCATGTGACCCATCCAGACTCGCGAGGGAGAGATCGTACGCGACGGGGAAGCATAGCAGTGCCCGCAGGGTCAGAGGGTGTCTCACGGGAGGGCCCCAGCGGAGGGATGTCACAGTGCCGAGGCGACCAAGGCGGCGCCGTGTCAGGCAGGAGGCGTGGAGAGTCAAGCGAGCCATGGGTTATCGTGCACTTTTATTGCATCTCTTAAATACACACGAGGCCTTACTAGCGTAGCTTAGAAAAATATATATACTCTGTCAGTGGGTGATGGGGGTGATGGCGTTAACCATAGGTGGGCTGGGGCTGGGGCTGCTGGTAGGTGGGCTGGGGCCTGCTGTAGGTGGGCTGGGGCTGGGGCTGCTGGTAGGTGGGCTGGGGCCTGCTGTAGCTGGGCTGGGCCTCGCCCTCGTAGCTGACCTCGGCAACGAAGCCGGAGTCGCCGTTGACGGTGTAGGAGACGCGCTGCAGGCGGCCGTCGGGGAGGAGGACGTAGTAGGAGCCCTGGGTGTCGTAGCCGTTACGGTTCTCCTCTTGGCCGAAGTCGTTGCTGGAGTAGTCGTCCTTGACGGCCCAGTTGAAGTTGTACTGGGCGGGGGCCTGGGGGGAGGGGGGCGTTAGGTTAGGGGACAGTACTGGCTGGGGTTTGAGGAGGGCGATACAGAATCATGAGGTGCTGGGGAAGGATGTTTAGGCACGGCGGGGCCGAATGCGTGTACTCACGGTGGGCTCGGCGGGGCCGTAGGACGGCTGTGGCGGGCTGTAGGTGGGGCGGGGCGGGCTGTAGGAAGGAGCCCGGTCGGCGGCAGCCAGGGCCGCGACGGCAGCGAGGAGGAGAACCTGCAGGGAGAGAGGGAGGAGTGTTAGGGCGGAGCGGAGGGACTGACAAAAGCATTGCGTGAGCATCATCATCATCATCAGCAGTCTTTTCATTCTCACTACCACCACCACCAACGGCGGGGCACACCCACCTTGAAAGCCATTGGTGAGGGAAGACTCGGCAGAGACTGGTGATGTCTGCGTTGCCCGGCGTCCTTATATACTTGAGCGTGACGTCACCGCGCGGGAGGTACAGCAAGCCATCGTTTCGGGGCGGGACCATCGTGGCCTCGACCATTACTTTTATGACTGTCTGCCGGCCTCGCCCATTCCAGCCTCGGCACGGAGCCCCGGGAACCGCCTCTTGGCACACCACACCGGCGGCGTCTCGGAGTGCCTTGGTGCTCGGAGCTTCTGCATCTTCAGTTTTCTGCACCCCTCGAACTGAGGTTGACCATCGTCTTTCGGGATCTTCTTCCTATGATCCGCACGAAGCACGATTGACTTATTTCGTGTACGGTTAAGTAAAAAAAAGAACCGTTTGAGTGTTCTTATGAATTCCATCTTAAATCTCTTCTCTCGCAATACTGAAGGAATCTCTTGCGGCAGTAACATGTGTCACATTATTTCCATTGGAGCCGGAACGCTACAGTTGCCTTGGTAAGGGACTTCGGGGGCTTATTATATTGGAGAAGCCTCGTTGGGGTGTTGGGGCGTCGCAAAGGGTCGGGTCCGAGGGTGGGCCAGAACCGGGGTTGTGTATATAGGGCTCGGGGATGAAGACGTTCCTTAGTTCTTTAGCAATGAGCATAAGTATGAAGACGAGGCAAGAAGATGGACTTGTTTATGGTCATCTTACCTGTTGTGTGTGTGTGTGTGTATGTGTGTGTGTGTGTGTGTGTGTGTGTGTTGTGTCCGAGTGGACTGTTTGTGTGGATGTTCTTCATCTTCATCATCACCATATCATTCTCAGCGTTACCCTCCTCCTCCTTCTCCTCCTTCTTCTTCTCCTCCTCCTTTTCTTCCTCCTGCTCCTCGTCAGAAAAAAAGGAAAAGAAAACGAAAAGTAAGAAAAAGTCAAAAGAAAAAGAAAATATAAAAGAAAAAATACGAGTGCACCTAAAAATATATAAATGACAAGTACTTGAAAACGTTGCAGTAAATAAGTGGTAGAACAACAACAACAACAACAAAAACAGCAAGACATCATTAACATATCTCCTACACGTACGCAACAGGTAGTAATCAGCACGCCGTATATAGTAGGCCCATGACGAGCGGACAAGAGGAGAGAAAAGCGAAATAAAAATGTTCGTACACACACAATACCCTGAAGAAAAAATGTTGTAATGGCCGAGAAGTTAATGATAATATAATCAAAACAAAACCATTAGACTTTACCTCCTCCATTGCCTCCCGGAATTGACCTCTCTTTCGGCCACTCCTCTGAACTCTTTTTTTTTTTTTTTATATAGGAGCAGTGATTAACGTTTTTTTTATTTTTTATTATTGTTTCCTTTTTTTTTGCCATCGAGCTGTTTCCTTTGCTATAGAAAAAAACGACAGCTGCACTAAATATAAACACACACACACACACACACACACACACACACACACACACAAGGTTTATGTACATAGTGTAATGAAAACGAGGCTCACGGCAGACGAGGTGAGCGAGTTTACTTTCCATGTGACTCTTCTTAGGCGCGTCAGGGGACGGCTGTGGCGGAGGGGAGTTACGTGAGCAAGGTGTCCACGAGGTTAATTTCATTATATATATTTTTTCTATTTGTTTTTTTTGTACCTGAGAAGAAAATAGTGAAAAGGGGAGTTGAATGATTATAGTTTCAATTCATTTTAACTTTTTTTTTTGTGTGTGTGTATCAGGAGGCAATGAAAGGGAAAGTTTTTGTATACTTCTCATTTGTTTTCCTTTTTTTTATTATTGGATCAGGAAAAGTCGATGAAAAGAGGATAAAGAAGTAGAATTGCCGTGTATTTTCCTTTTTCTGTGTGTGTGTCAGGAAAAGGCAATTAAAAGGGGAGTTACAGGAGTATAGTTCAGATTAATTTTTCCTTGTTTTGTGTTTGAGTATCAGGAAAAGTCAATGAAAAGATCAGTTAAAAAGTAGAGTTTCCGTATAGTTTCTTTTTTTGTGTGTGTCAGGAAAAGGCAATGAAATGGGGAGTTACAGGAGTGTAGTTCAGATTTACGTTCCCTTTTTTGTGTGTGTGTGTATCAGGAAAATTCAATGAGAAGAGGAGCTGAAAAGTATAATTGCCGTGTATTTTTCTTTATTTTGTGTGTGTGTCAGGAAAAGGCAATGAAAAGGGGAGAAAAAGGTCTATAGTTCAGATATATTTTCCTTTTTTTTTGTTTGAGTATCTGGAAAAGTTAGTGAAGAGTTAAATATGTAGAGTTTCCCTGTATTTTCCTTTTTTGTGTGTGTGTCAGGAAAATGCAATGAAAAGGGGAGAAAAAGGTCTATAGTTCAGATATATTTTCCTTTTTTTTTGTTTGAGTATCAGGAAAATTCACCGAAAAGAGGATAAAGAAGTAGAATTGCCGTGTATTTTCCTTTTTTTGTGTGTATCAGGAAAAGGCAATGAAAATGGGAGTTACAGGAGTGTACTTCAGATTTATTTTCACTTTTTTGTGTTTGTGTATCAGGAAAAGATAATGAAAAAGAAGTTAGGTAATTATATATAGTTTCCATTTATTTTCCTTTTTTGTGTGTGTCAGGAAAAGGCAATGAAAAGCGGAGTTACAGGAGTATAGATCAGATTTATTTTTCCTTTTTTTGTTTGTGTATCAGGAAAAGTTAGTGAGAAAAGGAGTTAAACATGTAGAGTTTCCGTGTATTTTCCTTTTTTTGTTTTTTGTATCAGGAAAACACAATGAAAAAAGTAGATCAAGGAGTGGAGTTCTTATTTAAATTTTCCCTTTTTGTGTTCGTATCAGGAAAACACAATGAAAAAAGGAGATCAAGGAGTGGAGTTCTTATTAAGATTTTCCTTTTTTGTGTTCGCATCAGGAAAACAATGAAAAAAAAAAGATCAAGGAGTGGAGTTCTTATTTAAATCCTCCTTTTTTGTGTTCGCATCAGGAAAACACAATGAAAAAAGGAGATCAATGAGTAAAGTTCTTATTTAAATTTTCCCTTTTTTGTGTTCGTATCAGGAAAACAATGAAAAAAGGAGATCAAGAAGTGAAGTTTTTATTTAAATTTTCCCTTTTTTTGTGTTCGTATCAGGAAAACACAATGAAAAAAGGAGTTTAAGGAGTGGAGTTTTTATTTAGATTTTCCTTTTTTGTGTTCGTATCAGGAAAACACAATGAAAAAAGGAGATCAGTGAGTAAAGTTCTTATTAAATTTTCCCTTTTTGTGTTCGTATCAGGAAAACACAATGGAAAAAGGAGATCAAGGAGTGAAGTTCTTATTTAAATTTTCCCTTTTTTTGTGTTCGTATCAGGAAAACACAATGAAAAAAGGAGATCAAGGAGTGAAGTTCTTATTTAAATTTTCCCTTTTCGTGTTTGTATCAGGAAAAGTCCACGAAAAAAAGGAGTCAAAAGAGCAGACTTCCAATTCACTTTCGTTTTCCGTTTTTGTTCATCAGCGGACGGGTTATTGGTTGGGCTGCCAGCGAGGTAAGAAGGTGAAGAAGATAAGGAGGTTCAGGGCACGTCTAATTATGCTGTATGCTCTGAAGGGGGAGATGGGGGAAGGCGAGAAGGTCATGGTTGATGCTGTTTTTGTTGCTGTTGCTCATGTTTTTGCTGGTGGTGAAGGTGGTGATGGTGGTGATGGTGATGGTGTTGGTAGTGTTTATTGGTCATTAGTAGAGAAGAATCTGGGTCGTGGATGTAAGGTAAGGACATATTTTTTGGTGTATGTGTGTGTGTGTGAGAGAGAGAGAGAGAAAGAGAGAGAGAGAGAGAGAGAGAGAGAGAGAGAGAGAGAGAGAGAGAGAGAGAGAGAGAGAGAGAGAGAGAGAGAGAGAGAGAGAGAGAGAGAGAGCATACCTTAATTAGTTTGTTACCTGTGAGGAAACGGTAAATTGCGGCCACTGAAAGGTGTCTTAATTTCAGGTGTCCGTCTGTAGGGAGGGAAGGAGGGCGAGCAGGAGGGAGAGAGAGAGAGAGAGAGAGAGAGAGAGAGAGAGAGAGAGAGAGAGAGAGAGAGAGAGAGAGAGAGAGAGAGAGAGAGAGAGAGAGAGAGAGAGAGAGAGAGAGAGAGAGAGAGAGAGAGAGAGACCTGTGAGGAAACGGTAAATTGCGGCCACTGGAAGGTGTCTTAATTTCAGGTGTCTGTCTGTAGGGAGGGAAGGAGGGCGGGCGGGAGGGAGAGAGAGAGAGAGAAAAGAGTGAGAGTGAGTGGAGAGAGAGAGGAGGAAGGAAGTGAGGGTAGGGGTAGCAGTAGGTAGGTAAAAGGAAGAGGAGAGAGATGAGAGAGAGAGAGAGAGAGAGAGAGAGAGAGAGAGAGAGAGAGAGAGAGAGAGAGAGAGAGAGAGAGAGAGAGAGAGAGAGAGAGAGAGAGAGAGAGAGAGAGAGAGAGAGAGAGAGAGAGAGAGAGAGAGAGAGAGAGAGAGAGAGAGAGAGAGAGAGAGAGAAATGAAACAAAAGGAAGGAATGTTCTGAGTGAGGAGCAGAAATAGTTTGGCCGTGAGAGCAATAGAAGATGGTGATGACGATGGTGATGATGATGATAATGATGATGCAATATTACGGAATGAAGGAAAAGGGTAGGGAAGCATGTAGTGAAAGTAAGTAGGTGGATAGGAAAGGAAGAGAGTAAGTTAAGGGATGAAAAAAAGAGAAAGAAAGCGGTGTAAGCGACATAACAGAGGAAGGAGCGTAGACAAACAACAACAACAACAACAACAACAACTGTGTGTGAGGTTAATTAATTTTTCTATCTAAAGTTTTGAGAAATTTGACGCTCATTGTAACATTTTTTTTAGTGCTTTCATTTTTTTTATTGTGTGTTTGCTTCCTTTTATGAACCACCGTGAGAGAGAGAGAGAGAGAGAGAGAGAGAGAGAGAGAGAGAGAGAGAGAGAGAGAGAGAGAGAGAGAGAGAGAGAGAGAGAGAGAGAGAGAGAGAGAGAGAGAGAGAGAGAGAGAGAGAGAGAGAGAGAGAGAGAGAGAGAGAGATGTAATATTATTGTGTTTGTATTGTTTCCTGCGGTCAGTAAACTACGTAATGTGATGTGATGTGGGGTGTGTGTGTGTGTGTGTGTGTGTGTGTGTGTGTGTGTGTGTGTGTGTGTGGTTTACTCTCGATGTTCAGTCTATTACATGTCCATTAACCTTTTGAATCCTCCTCCTCCTCCTCCTCCTCCTCCTCCTCCTCCTCCTCCTCCTCCTCCTCTCACACTCTTCCCATGCTATTTGTGGTGACGAGTGATTGTGATTGGCCACGATAATTCCCTCCATCAGCCTTTCTCTAGCGATACACTTTCTAGCTGATTGATTTTGTCGTTCTTTGGAAGCTTGAGAGTAAACAGATGTCTCTTCTTGTGCACTAAACGCCGCCTGACCTAACGAGAGGGAAGGCTGTTACCGATCTCACTTCCTGATGCTTTATTTTTTTATCTGTTTTTTATTTTCTTAGTGATTGGTATGTTTTTATTTTATTTTATTAGTCAGTTGATAAGTCGGATAGCTAGTTTGTTAAATAGTTGGTAATTAGTAAGTCAGTCAGTTAGTCAGTCAGTTAGTCAATCAGTCAGTTAGTGAATCAATCAGTTAGTCGATCAGTCAGTTTGCCATTCAGTCAGTTAGTCAATGAGTCAGTTAGGCAATGTCAGTTAGTCAATCAGTCAGTCAATCAGTCAGCTATTCAATCAGTCAGTTAGTGAATCAGTCAGCTAGTCAATCAGTCAGTTAGGCAATGTCAGTTAGTCAATCAGTCAGTCAATCAGTCAGCTATTCAATGAGTCAGTTAGTGAATCAGTCAGCTAGTCAATCAGTCAGTTAGCCAATCAGTCAGTTAGCCAATCAGTCAGTTAGCCAATCAGTCAGTTAGTCAATTAGTCAGTTAGTAAGTTGATTATTCTGTCATTTAATTAGCCAGTTATTTATTTATTCAGTCAGCCAGTTAAAAAGACAGTCGGTTAATCTTATTCATCAATTATATATTTTTTTCTCCCTCATCTTCTCTGCGTGTCGGATCATTAGTCAGGTTCTCGTGGCTAAAACATGTAAACTAAAACATAACAATTTTTTTAAAGTTTCGCCTGTCGCCCCGGTAGGCTTTCTTGATGGGACCGGCTCCAGCCCGTTATGGCGCAGGCAAGTGTTTATAGTGGCGCCATCTTACTGGGCTCATGCAGCCATCCTGAACTCAACTTTGACCCTCTTTTTAGAGAATCTAGTGTCCTGGTTGATAGGCGGTCTTCAGGACAGCATATGGGTATTCTTAGGCTACTCGACGATGACTTAAATATTGCCAGCTTGTTTGTAGCGGCGTCATCCACTCAGCCACCGCTTCTCCTTCAGTGATACCTTCTGCGCTGAGTGTGTTAGGAGGACCGGCGGGTGATGGGAGTTACTGGCCCAAACCTGTGCATGGCCATAATGAGTGTCAGAGGGCGTGTCCTGTGCATGTAAGAATATATTAAGGAGAGTGTTCCCAGTGTTGCCAGACTTGTCTCTCTCCTGCACCGTTAACAAGGGGGAGGGGGTGAGAGAGGTAAAGGGAGAGGGAGAGGTAGAGGGAGAGGAGAGGAGAGTAGAGTAGAGTAGAGGAGAGGAGAGGAGAGGAGAGGTAGAGGAGAGGTAGAGGAGAGGAGAGGAGAGGTAGAGGAGAGGAGAGGAGAGGAGAGGTAGAGGAGAGGAGAGGGGGAGAGGAGAGGAGAGGAGAGAGGGAGGAAGAGGAAGAAGAGGAGAGAGAGAGAGAGAGAGAGAGAGAGAGAGAGAGAGAGAGAGAGAGAGAGAGAGAGAGAGAGAGAGAGAGAGAGAGAGAGAGAGAGAGAGAGAGAGAGAGAGAGAGAGATTCAATGTTACCAGTATTTCCAGTTTTTTTCGCTTATTTCTCTCTACCTAACAAAAAGCAGATTAGTATTCCTCCCAGTAGTCTTCTCTTCGCCTCTTCTCCTCCCAGTCAACAAGGAAGGAAGGAGAGAGAGAGAGAGAGAGAGAGAGAGAGAGAGAGAGAGAGAGAGAGAGAGAGAGAGAGAGAGAGAGAGAGAGAGAGAGAGAGAGAGAGAGAGAGAGAGAGAGAGAGTGTTACCAGCACCACAAGTATTTCCTGTCGCTTCTTCCACTCCATTTAAAAGCAAGTCGAGATTGTAATATTCCTTCAAGTAATATTGCCAGTTGTCTTCCTCTTCTCCTCCCACTCAACCAATAGAGAACCAGCATTTCCAGCATTACAAATTATCTTTCTTTTTATCCCATCAACAAGTAAGAGACAGTAAGATGGTCCTATGTCGAAATTTTTAGACACTTCTGCCCCTCAGATCAACTATTTCCGAAGGCCAAAAAGGAGATCAGTCGGGTTATAATGTTTGCTTTTTTGGGTTCATGGCACAGAGGAAGGGTCAGACTACCAGAAGGGTCAAACACCTACTCATGGAAAGGCCTACAACTCTTACGAAAGCCTTGTCAAATGTGTGTGCGTGTGGGCGACGAAAAGTTTGATAATACGGCCAGACTTCTCTCTTTTTGCACCCCATAAACAGTGTAGGCGAAGAAGAGTAACCATTCCCAGTATTGCTCGTTTCTTTTCCCTCTTTTCCCAACCCAAACGCGGATGTACTTCAGAAATGAGGCAATTGTATCTTGGCCCCAATATCGTCAGTTTTCTCTCTTTGCTACACCCCATAAACTGTAATGACATTAGAAGAGCAACCATTCCAAGTATTGCAAGTTTTTTCCCTCTTTTTTCCAGCCTAAACTCGGAGGCACTACACATATGAGGCAGTTATATCTTGGTCCCAGTATCGTTAGTTTTCTCTCTTTCTTGCGCCCCATAAACTGTAATGACATAAGAAGAGTAACCATTCCAAGTATTGCAAGTTTTTTCCCTTTTTTCCCCAACCTAAACTCGGAGGCACTACACATATGAGGCAGTTATATCTTGGTCCCAGTATCGTTAGTTTTCTCTCTATCTTGCATCCCGTAAACTCTGCAGGAAAAGAAGAGTAAACATTCCCAGTATTGCAAGTTTTTTCCTCTTTTCCACTCCGCCAACCCAAACGCGAGGCACTTTACGAATGAGGTAATTATATGTGTCAAGGTTCGTGTGTGTTTTCCGTGACTTGTGGGCGAGGCTGTTAGGGGAAGAAGGGTGAGGAGAGAGGGGAAAGAAGGGGAAGGGGAGAAAGGTGATTGAGAGGGGGGAGATGCAGAGAAGGGCTTATTGAGGAGGTGGTGGATGGGCGTGGAATGGGTAGGAGAGAAGGGAATGGGAGAAAGGAGGGAGTATGGTGATGGAAGAGAAGGGAGAGTTGGAGGTGAAGGGGGAGTGATGGGGAAAGAAATAAGGAAGGATGTAGAGGATGAGGATGGAATAGGTATTGAGATGAAAGGAATGGGGGTGAAGGGGGAGCTATATGGTGATGGGGGTAAAGGGAGGATCGCTTACAATGGGTGGGCGATGGATGGGAAGGGAATGGGTGAAAGGAAGTAAAAGTAGACGATTGGGGAAGAGGGGAACTGCATTAACGAGGGGGAATGGGCGAGGTGAAGGGAAACGGTAGCTGTGAAGGGGGCCGAAAGTGATACCGAGTGATAGTAGGGTCGGTAAGGGGTGAAGGGGAGACGAAGGGTGATGGGGTGTCGTAAAGGGGAAGGGGCGTAGTCATGGGGTGGATAAGTGATGGGGGTGAGGGGTGCATGGTTCTTGGGGAGAGGTAGAAAGGGAATGGGGAAATGAGAGAGAGAGAGAGAGAGAGAGAGAGAGAGAGAGAGAGAGAGAGAGAGAGAGAGAGAGAGAGAGAGAGAGAGAGAGAGAGAGTTAGTGAAAGGAAAGGGAGAGTTATTGGAGTAGGTGGGGAGTAGTCGAGTGGGGGCGTGGGGGGGGAGTGGTCGAAGAGACTGACTCTGCTCCAAAAAAAAACTTGAGGCTTGAAGACCACGAGACGGCGAGGAGACCAGGGAAATGTGTGTGTGTGTGTGTGTGTGTGTGTGTGTGTGTGTGTGTGTGTGTGTGTGAAGATAGTGAGGCTCTTCAGTAAGGTTCGAGGCAGGTAGCTGTAGAAGTAGTAGTATCGTCTTGCGTCTGACTGGGATGACTTTATGGCCACGAGGTCCCCAGCGTGGACGGGAGGGCGGGGCGTGAGTGCGTGTGTTGGTGTGTGGCTGCCGCGGCGAGGCGTTGGTCAGGCCGGGGAGGGAAGGAAGGGAGGGAAGGGAAGGAAGCGTGGCGGAATCAGTATCAAAAATAGATTTATTTCATACACATCAATAAGCCGAGTTCGTCCTCAGAGCGGAGTCGGACTGTACATGGGAAGGAGTGTGGGTGGGGTGGGGGGGTGGGGGGGACATTTTGCTTAGTTGTAGGTGGGCTGGGGCTGCTGGTAGGTGGGCTGGGGCTGGTAGGTGGGCTGCTGGGGGTACTGAGCCTCGCCCTCGTAGGTGACCTGCGCCACGAAGCCGGAGTCGCCGTTGACGGTGTAGTCGACGCGCTGGAGGCGGCCGTCGGGCAGCTGCACGTAGTAGGAGCCCCTGGTGTTGTAGCCGTCGCGGGACTCCTCTTGGCCGAAGTCGTTGCCGGAGTAGTCGTCCTTGACGGCCCAGTTGAAGTTATACTGGGCGGGAGCCTGGGGGAGGAGAGACCTGTGCTAAAGGGACGTGAGGCTTGAAGGTACTGAGTGGGTGGAGAAAGAGTACTGGGCGGGGCCTGAGAGAGGAGCAGCAGGAGGAGAAGGAGGAGGCTTAGTTAGGTGAATGTGTGTTGGAGGAGATAACTATGCAGTGGGCTGGGAAGGGGGAGTTATGTAAAGAAGTGGTCGGGGGAAGTAGTGTAAGGGTGGCGAATACTCACGGTGGGCTCGGCGGGGCCGTAGGACGGCTGTGGTGGGCTGTAGGTGGGGCGGGGCGGGCTGTAGGAAGGAGCCTGGTCGGCGGCAACCAGGGCCGCGACGGCAGCGAGGAGGAGAACCTGCAGGGAGAGAGGGAGAGTGTTAGGGCGGAGCGGAGGGACTGACAAAGGCACGATGTGAACAGCATCAGGCTCTGCCACCACCACCAGAAGTACCATCATCACCACCATCAGCAGCGGCGGCGGCGGGGCACACCCACCTTGAAAGCCATTGGTGAGGGAAGACTCGGCAGAGACTGGTGATGTCTGCGGTGCCCGGCGTCCTTATATACTTGAGCGTGACGTCACCGCGCGGGAGGGAAAGCAAGCCATCGTTGGGCCGGGATGGTCAGCGGCCCGGGGCTGCTGGCGACCCTCGTCACACCCGTGGTCAGGTCGAAGGTTATTATTGCACCACACCGACCCAGCGGGGCCTGCGGGGTCGGCGGGGGAGGCGCGTAATAAGTCCACTCCATCCCGCGCCCCGTGTGTGTGGGCGCGGTGGGCAGCGACACGCGCCCCGCGAGCACCAGCGCGGCCCGGTGTGGTGTCGTCAGATTTCCCGTATTGTGAGACATCCCATCCTGAATACATACAAGAATATCGACATGGTACCGTGTCTTTTGTCGACTGATTGTTGTGATCTCTCCCACCCAAGTTTATTTATGTTATTATAAAAGCAAATGATGACGTATGTATGAATACAACTAGGATATCAACAATCACTCTTCTTCTTCTTGTGACCTGTTCCGCTTTGCATCGCCTTTTAGGTCCTCCTTCGTACTTTTTTACACTTAGATGCTTCATTTAGTTACTCTGTGATAGTAAAGATTGGGTTCCGCGATGCGAAGTTCAGTTCTGGCGACACCACTCCGGGCGTGGTGGTGTTGCTGCCACCGAGGAGGTGGTGTTGAGGTGTGTGTTGATTGGGTGTGTTGATGGGTGTGTGGATGGGTGTTTGATGGGTGTGTTGAGGTGCGGTGTGCGTGTGTGTGTGTGTGTGTGTGTGTGTGTGTGTGTGTGTAAGAGA
Organism: Eriocheir sinensis; assembly: GCF_024679095.1. Taxonomy (NCBI): domain Eukaryota; kingdom Metazoa; phylum Arthropoda; class Malacostraca; order Decapoda; family Varunidae; genus Eriocheir; species Eriocheir sinensis. Next base: position 3,562,447 of record NC_066527.1, on the reverse strand, counting down.
GAGAGAGAAAGAGAGAGAGAGAGAGAGAGAAGAAGAAGAAGAAGAAGAAGAAGAAGAGAGGAGAGAAGAGAGAGAGAGAGAGGAAGCCCTTCGGTGAGGAATACAGTATCGACCTAAAAACTCAAAAGTAGAGCAAAACGTCGCCAACCTTCACCGCCCTTCCCTTCCCTTCCCTTCCCTTCGCGCCTCTCCCCCCCCTCCCCCCCCACCACACCACCACACCCTCCCAGCCTGGCCTCTCCCCCTCACTTCCCCTTCTCTCGCCCCACGCTCCCCTTTCTTCCTCTCACTCCTCATAAAACCATCTCTTCCTTCTCTTCCGTTCGTATCTCCTCTTAAATCTGTTTCCTCTTCTTCTTCTTTCTCTTTTTCTTCTTCTTCTTCTTCTTCTTCTTCTTCTTCTTCTTCTTCTTCTTCGTTTTCTTTTTTTTTTTCTTCTTCTTCTTCTTCTTCTTAGTTTCTTTTCTCTTTGTTTTTTTCCCTTTGTTTTGTTGATTTTTTCTTTGTGTTTTTCTTTTCTGTCTTCTTTCCTGCTCATCTTTTTTTTCCTTCCTCTTTGTTTCCTGTTTACCTGTTTCTTATTAGTTTATTTTTTTATTTGTTTCTTTTTTGCCTGTTTTCTGTTCATTAATATTTTTCTCTTATTCTGTTTTCTGTTTGTCTGTTTCCTATGTCTGTTTTCTGGTTCTGTTTCCTCTTATTCTGATTCACCTTCCTCTGTTTCTCCCTTGTTTCCTCTAAATATGTTTCTTCGTACTCTCTTTCCTCAGTTTGTTTTCTCTTATTCCACTTAAATTTCCTCTTGGTCAGTTTCCTCTTAGCCTGTTTCCTGCTAGTCTTTTCTCTGTCAGTTTCCTCTTAGTCTCTTTTCTCAGTCTGTTGCCTCTCGCCCACTCTCCTTTCCTCTTCGAGTCCCCGTACGGCTGTGCTCCAAACCCTCCCTTTCTAACACATGTCAAATGTTACCAAATTAACTAATATGCTGGATGTAGCGATTAATTAACACGTAAAAGTGATTTATGGACAGCTCATAGGGAACTGATATTGATTTGAACTGATGTCAAGGGAATGGCCGAGGAAGGGAGAGCGTGTAACAGGAACAGTAGGTTGTCACTGAAGTTGAACAATATAGTTTTCGTTTGTCTGGATGCTGGAAAAAAAAGTTTAGTCTTATTGTTGGATATTGGGAGAGGTTTAATCTTACTGGTCGATGCTGGAAGAGGTTTAATCTTATTAATGGGTATTGGGAGAGGCTTATTCTTACTGATGAATATTGAGAGAGGAGGCGGTGGATGAGTGGCTAGCCGCGTCCCGCCCGCCGCCACAAGCTGGGATTTTTCAGTCACTGCCGAGTGGCCCAAGACTACCCACATGCTGTCTTGCCGACCACCTATCAACGCTGACTTTAGATTCTCTCTAAGAGAGAGGATCAAAGATGATCAAGATGGCGCCACTATTAACATTTACCTATGCCACAGTGGACTGGGGCCGATCACCAGTCCCCACCAAGATAGACAACCGGCGCCGTAGGCAGAAACGTAAAAAAAAAAAAAAAAAAAAAAAAAAAAAATAATAATAATAATAATAATAATAATAATAATAATAATAATTTATTGGTAGATGCTGGGGAGCTTAGTCTTATTGGGTGCTGGACTGGCGCGGGCGGGGTCTGATCGACAAGTGGATGGGGACAGGAACAGCAGCGATAATCTGTGAGGGAGATAAGGCCACTGGAGCAGGTAGCCTCCTTGTCTGTTAATGGGGGTTCTGTAGCCTCCTTAATTCTTCTGCCATGTTTCGGGGTTTCTTTCTCCCTTTCCCTTTTTTTTGCTTTTTTTTCTTCTTCCGTCTCTCCCTTTTCCATTTTCCTCTGTCTTTTGTTTTCAGTTTTCTTCTCCTCCTCTCACTTCTTGTAACTCCTTTTTTTTTCTTATTCATCATCAGCATTATCATAACCTTTATCACTTTCTTCTTCTTCATCTTCTTCTTCTTCTTCTTCTTTTTCTTCTTCTTCTTCTTCTTCTTCTTCTTCTTCTTCTTCTTCTTCTTCTTCTTCTTCTTCTTCTTCTTCTTCTTCTTCTTCTTCTTCTTCTTCTTCTTCTTCTTCTTCTTCTATCCAATACTCTTCTCTCCTTTCCTATTCATCCCTTCCTTCATCTTTTCTTCATTCTTCCTCTTTTTTTCTTCCTACTTCTTCCTTTCTCCAACCGCAACCCCCCCGCCCCCCCACAAAAAAAAGAAAACATTGCCCCTTCCTTGCTAGTATTAGGGTGAGATGGAAATGAGGAGGAGAAGGAGGAGGAGGAGGAGGAGGAGGAGGAGGAGGAGGAGGAGGAGGAGGTGAATGGATATTGAGGGAGCATAAGAATAAGAGACAAAAAAGAGGATTAGAAAGAATAGGAAGAAGATGATGAAGGGAGATAAAAACAACAGCAAAAAGAACAAGAACAAGAACGGAAAAAAAAGGTGGAAGAGGAGGAGGAGGAGGAGGAGGAGGAGGAGGAGGAGGAGTATATGGGAGAATAAGAAGAACATAAAGAATAAAAAAAGAAAACAGGGGAAGAAGGAGGAGATGGAGATAGAGTAGAGTGGAAAGGAAGAGGAATAGAGAGTGGAGGAGGAGGAAGGAAAGTGGAAGGAGGAGGTGGACGGTGAGAAAGGGAGTAGAGCAGCGGAAGGGTGGAGCGGTAGACCAGGTAGAGAGAGAAAGAGGAGTGGAAAGAAGTGAAGGGGGGAGGAGGGAGGGAGGTGGAAGGGGAAAGGGGAATAGAAAGGGGGTAGAGAAGTGGAGGCAGGTGGAGAGCGGAGGGGGAAGTGTGTGTGTGGGGGGGGAGGAGGTGAAGGTTTCGTCACCACGCTTCGTTTCGGCTGCGTTTGGTACTGGACTGACCGGTTTCCCGCTCCTCTGCATGTCAATCCTGGACCGCTTCTGACTGGGCTGATTCTTACACTCCCTCCCCCCCTGGCCGTCTCTCTCCCACTCCTCCTCCTCCTTAATTCCTTTCCTTCTCCTGCTCTCCCTCTTCTCCCTTTCCTCTCTTACTCTTCCTTTTACGGTCCTCCTCCTCCTCCCCCTTCATTCCTTTCCTTCTCCTTCTCTCCCTCTTCTCCCTTTCCTCTCTTACTCATCCTATTACGGTCCTCCTCCTCCTCCTCCTTCCTTGCTTTATTCCTCTCCGCCTCATCTTCTCCCTGCTCTCCTTCCTCACATGCTTCTCCTTTTTCGTCCTCCTCCTCCTCCTCCTTCCTCTTCCTCTCCGTCTCCTCCTTTCCCTTCCTTGCTTCCTTTCATACTTCTTTTGCCCTCCTCCTCTTCTCCTCCTTTTCTCTGTCTCCTATCCCTTCCTTGCTCTTACTTACTTTTACCGTCCTCAGCCTCCTCCTCCTCCTCCTCCTTCTCCTCCTCCTCCTCCTTCCTCTTCCTCTCCGTCTCCTCCTTTCCCTTCCTTGCTTCCTTTCATACTTCTTTTGCCCTCCTCCTCTTCTCCTCCTGCTCTCTTCGTTCTGTCTCCTATCCCTTCCTTGCTCTTCCTTACTTTTACCGTCCTCAGCCTCCTCCTCCTCCTTCTTCTTCCTTTATTCGTTTCTCTCCTCCTCTCTCTTCCTTGCTGCTTCCTCACTTCCCCCTTTTACCGTTCTCCTCTTCTTCCTTCTCTCCTTTTCTCCCTCTTCTTTTTTTGTTCCGTTTTCTTCTTCTGGTTTTGGAAGGTGTCTTGTTTGTATAATCAGTCTGTTTTTCTTTTTTTCTTTTAGGTTTTTATTTTGTCTTCTTTTTGTTTTTATTTGCTGGTATTTTTTTTCTCTCCTCTTCCTTCTCGTTTCCCTCCCCTCCTTCTCCTCCTCCTTCCCTTCTTCTCTCCCTTTCTATTATTATCTCCTGTTCCTTCTTACTGTTCTCCTCCTCTTTCTCTTCTTCCTCCTCCTCCTCTCCTCTTCCTCCTTCTCTGCACTTCTTGTTTTTGTTCTTGTTCTTTTACTTGTTCATCTTCCTCCTCCTCCTCCTCCTCCTCCTCCTCCTCCTCCTCCCTCTCTTTTTGCTGCTGTTGGTGAGATAATAGTTTTTTTACGTACCTTCTCTCTCTCCCTCCCTCCCTCCCTTCTCTTCCCTCCCTCCCTCCCTCCCTCCCTCCCTTCTCTTCCCTCCCTCCCTCCGTCCATCCCTCCCTCGGTCAGTTCTTTCCTCTCCTCTCTCCTTTTTTGTGTTGTTGTTTTCGATCTTGTTTTTGCTCCTACGCACATGTTCCTAATTAGCTTTTTTTTTTCCTCCTCCTCCTCCTCTTCCTCTCTTTTCTCTCCCTTTCTCTCCCTTCATCTGCTCATTGTTTTCTTTTTCCTTTTCTTCTTTATTTTTACTTCCTCTTTTTTTGTCTTCCTTTCTCTCCGTTCGTTTGTTTATCCTTTTTCTTCTTTTCTTCCTACGTCGTATTTTCTTCCTTTCTCTTCCTTTCTCCTTTCTTCATCTGCTCGTCTCTCTCCTCTTCTGCGATTTCTTCTTTTTTTTCTTCTTTTCTTCCTCTTCTTCCTCCTCTTTTTTCCTCCTTTCTCTCTTCATCTGCTTACCTTTCTCCTCTTCTTCGTTTTCTCCTGTCTTTTTTCTTCTCCTCCTTCTCCTTTTTCTTCTCCTCTTTATCTGCTCATCTTTTTCCTCCTCTTTATTTTCCTTCTTTCGTCTTTTTTCTTCTCTTTCTCGTTCTTTTCCTTTCTCTCCCTTTATTTGCTCATCATTTTTCCTCCTTTCCTTTTTCTTGTTCTGTCCTTTTTTCATCTCTTTTTCCTCTTCTTCCTCTTTTATCTCTTCCTTTCTCTTCGTTCATCTCTTCATCTTTTTTCCTTTTCTTCTTCTTTGTCCGTCTTTTTCCTTCTCATCTTCCTCTTTTTCCTCTTTTTTGTCTTTTTTTCTCTTCCTTCCTATTTTCATCTTTTTTCTCTTATTTCTTCTTTCGTCTTTTTTTCTTGTTTTTTTCTCCTTCTGTCTCTCTCTTCATCTGCTCATCTTTTTACTCCTCTTCGTTTTCTTCTTCATTCTCCTCTTCCTCATCTTCTTCCTTTTTTCATCATCGCCATCTTCATTATATTCATGCTTTCGTTTTTGTTCTTGTTCTTTTCATTGTTTTTTCTTTCTTTTTTTTTGGGGGGGGGGCTCCAGTTCATTGTTTTCCCCTTTTCCTTCATAGTTTTTCATTATCGTCATCATCATCATCATCTTTTTCTTATCTTCTTCTTCTTGTTCCTCTTCTTCTTCTTGTTCTTCTTCTTCTTCAACATATTTCTTAATTTTTCTTCTCGTTTTATTTCTTCACTTTTTTCATGACTTTAAATTTTACCTTTTTCTTAACACCTTTTTCTCCCTTTCTCCTCCTCCTCCTCCTCCTCCTCCTCCTCCTCCTCCTCCTCCTCCTCCTCCTCCCTTTCATTTTCATAAACCACACCCAACATCCCCTTCTAATACAGAAACACACACACACACACACACACACACACACACACACACACACACACACACACACACACACACACACACACATGTTTTGTCATTTTAATCTCGTTCTCATTTTTTTTCTCCGTATTTGTCTGTCTGTCTTTGCTTTTCTGTGTGTGTGTGTGTGTGTGTGTGTGTGTGTGTGTGTGTGTGTGTGTGTGTGTGTGTCAGTGTCTTTCTCTCTCTCTCTATTTATCTATCTCTACCTCTCTCTTTCCCTGTTACCTTTCCTCCACGCCCATGTTTCCTCCTCCCCTCCTTCTCTCCTCCCTTCTCTCACCTCGTTTGCTTCCATTAATTTTTTGTGTACATCTTTTTTTTGCCTCCATTCCTCCTTTCTCTCCTTCCCTCTCCGTTCCCTCCTCTCTCTCTCCTCCTCACCCTCTTCATTTCAACATATATCTTGCCTCGTCCTCTATTTTTTCTTCTTGCTGGTCTTTTGTCTCTCTCTCTCTCTCTCTCTCTCTCTCTCTCTCTCTCTCTCTCTCTCTCTCTCTCTCTCTCTCTCTCTCTCTCTCTCTCTCTCTCTCTCTCTCTCTTCAAAATGATCTACTTTCTCCTCCTTCTGTTTGTTTCCTATTTTTATCGTCATTATTATTATTATTATTATTATTATTATTATTATTATTATTATTATTATTATTATTATTATTATTATTATTATTATTGTTCATCATCTTGTTTTTGTCTTGTTTTTCTTATGTCTTGTTTTTGTTGTTCCTGCTCTTCCCTTTGTTCCTGTTCTCTTTTTTATTGTTTTTGTTGTTTTATTCTTGATCATCTTCTTGAGAGAGAGAGAGAGAGAGAGAGAGAGAGAGAGAGAGAGAGAGAGAGAGAGAGAGAGAGAGAGAGAATGACCCAAGCAGAACTGGTACAGCATTGGGAGCTTAGAGAAAGTGATCTTGTAGAGTGTGATGGTGGTGGTGGTGGTGGTGGTGGTGGTGGTGGCGGAAATGGTAAGGGTGGGGATGGTGGTGGTGATGAGATGGTATGGGTCGGGATGGTGGTGGTGGTGGTGGTGGAGATGGTATGGGTCGGGATGGTGGTGGTGGTGGTGGTAGTGATTGTGGTGGTAGTTTTGATAAGGACGAGGAGGAGGAGGAGGAGGAGGAAGAGGAAGAGGCAGAAGATGATGGGAGGAGAAGAAAAAATAAAAATAAAAACAAAAAGTATAGAAAAATAGAAAAGAGAAAAGAAGAAAAAGAGAAAGAAGAAAAAGAAAAAAAAGAAAAAAAGGAGGAGGGGGAGGAGGAAGAGGAGGATGAGGATGAGGAGGAGTAATATCCTTAACAGCGTGAAGGAACAAGAGAAAGATAAGAGTGAATGTTAAAAGAAATAATATCATAACAATACCGAAAAAAATATAAACAAATATAAAACAAAAACAAATGTGAAGGGAAAAGAGGAAGGAGACGGAGGAGTGAAGTTGTTAGCGTTGGCCGTGGCTGGCGAGCGGACTGGCGGCACTCATGAAGGAGATGGGGGAGCGATGGGGAACTATAAACAACACGACCTGACTAAAATAAATTAACCTATAAAATACTCAGCTTCTGCTCTCGTAGACGGCGAGGGGCGGGGGTGCAGGGGGCAGGGAGGGGTCAGGGACGAGATAACGGAGCTTAAAAAATGTTACAAACTTAATTTTTTTACATTCGTACAATTTAGCCTTTTCTTTAGTCTAGGCCTGCAGTGCCGGTAAGGTTTTCCTCTACCGTGCTGCTGATCGCCACTTAACAATTCAGGTTGTGGCGCGAGCAGTTTTTTTTATAATGACGGCGTGATATCTATTTCTCCCTCGTCCAGGCTGCCCGGTGCTCCCAGGGCTGATAGACATCTGGACACCATGGGGGGGATTTTCTGCCACTTGGGTATTGCTGAGAATCACTGGCCGACGGATTGTGGCTGGTGATTTCATCAGGACTTGTAACCCGGCGTTCTCTACCCCGTTCCTTGACGGCTAGGCACAATTTTTTTTAAAGATCTTGTCAGTGGCTGATGTCCAAAGCATTTTTGTGGTATCACAATAATACTATAGGGCGTCTTGTTTCCAAGCTCATCACCTTAATCCAGGGTAAAATCAAAGGAGTCTTTGGGAACAAGTCATCAGTCTGCGGATCACCGCCCACGCCTGGCACAGTAAACACTGCATGGATGTAAAGGACACTAGACACTTGGTGCATCACCTCTCCCGGGGACGTGGCTACAGTCTGCGGGGAGAACACTGCCGCCTTCATGAAGACCACAACAACTGTCCGGCCTCACCACCACCACAAGGTCAGGCCAGTGTGGAGTTGTTGTCTGGGTAAGCAGCACACCGTGACAACATGTCCTAGATCCGCTCATGGTACTTAGCAACAGCTCAGTCTCTGAGGCATGCAGCGGAATAGTACACAGTGGAGGGGACCGATGCGGAGCGCCATGCTCAGGGCCTAACGGACGACATTGGGCATCGTTGGAGCAATAGAGATGACAGTTCTTGATATACAGAACTTGAGCAGGTATTAAGCATAACATATCAGATGACTCCCTGCGACCCTCGGGAGCTTTGTTTCCATAACTTCCTTCAACCTTAGAGGCTGCCGGCCTGGCCGGGAGTCAAGGACACGTGCCCCCACAGATCACAGAGTAGACACACTGGCGCTGTGAGTGCAGGCTGCGGCGAGGGGCGGTGTGTGTGCGGCATGAACTTGCCCTGAAGATGAGCCAGAGTGTGTCCCAGTGACGAGGTGGTGTTAGTGAAGTTGTTGACGTTCGGAGCTTCGGCGGGCGGCCATCAGATCGGTGATGGCCGAGGAGGTAAAGGGGAAGAAGAGAAGGACATGCTTGCCGTGACTTTATTGTGAGTGATGCATGAGGCGAGGGAATAAATACTTGATGGGTGGCTGGGCACGGCTTGGTCCAGGGCCTGTGCAGGGGTTGTCAGCCAGGCCGGGGCGGGACTGGTGAGGAAGAGGCTGTGTCGGGCCTAGCGGCCGTAGCCCTGCTGGGGTCTGTTGGTGGGGGTGCCGTAGGACTGGGCAGGGGCGCCGTAGCCGCCGCTCTGCTGGGGGAACTGGGCCACGCCCTCGTAGGTGACCTGCGCCACGAAGCCGGAGCCGCCGCTGACGGTGTAGTCGACGCGCTGGAGGCGGCCGTCGGGCAGCTGCACGTAGTAGGATCCCCGGGTGCTGTCACCCTGGCGGGACTCCTGCTGGCCGTAGTTGTTGCCGGAGGGCGCGTCGTTGACGGCCCAGTTGAAGTCATAGTTGGCGGGGGCGGCGTTTTGCTGGGTGGTCCCGTAGGAGGTGGCAGCGGTGCTCGCGAGGGTGGTGGCGAGGCCCAGGAGGAGGAGGGAGAGCTGTGGGCGTGAAGGGGGCGGTGTTAATGAGGGTGGGCGTGCGTGACTCTTAAATGAGGCGGACCAAAGGTTGATAAGCGTTAAAGACAAAGGCTTGCTGAACGCTGCTCGTAAAGCGCGGCAGAAAACGACTAATGATTGTGTCAAGACATTCCCGATGCGTCTTCATACTGCCAGTTGTGAGGAGATGGAAAATAACACTGCAACGATGACTGCTCCGGAACGTGTTTGGTAAAGGGAAAAAGTAATAAATCTGCAGACTAACTATTGTAGCAGCGGGGTGAGCCTGAGTAGCAAATTATATTAAGCGATGTCGTGGCGTGACAAGAGGCGTGCAGGTAACGAGCTTAACGGAGCATCAGGCGTGCAAAAATACTATCATAGTTTGCGGCGGCGTGTGACTGCTTGAATATTACCAAATTTATGCGGGGTAAATGCCGAGACTGTCTGATTTTATTCTTTCTGAGCGTCATACGAGTTGAACGCAACAGTTCATCAATCTAAAGACGGAGCGAGTCCTTGAATGTGGGCACTGCGGCTGACTGGGGAGGGTTGGCGGAATGGAAACAGAAGCGTCCATCGGTGAGACTGAATGAACAAGAGTTGAGGCATGACGTCTCCGCAGATAGTTAAAGAAATAGATAGAGACTGTGTGTGTTGTGTGTGTGTGTGTGTGTGTGTGTGTGTGTGTGTGTGTGTGTGTGTGTGTCGGAGACCCACCTTGGCGGCCATCGTTGTGTGTGTGTGGGCGGGAGTGTGAGTGGTGGTGTCGGTGAGCCCCGCCGCGGCTTATATAGCGGCGCTGCGCCCCGCTGCTCACGCTGGGGAAAGCCGCGGAGCCCTGGACGCCGCGGCCACGGGACACAGGAGAGCCGACGAGGGAGAGGGGTGTGGGGGGTGTGGGGGGCACAGCGGCGGGAGAACTACTTAATGTCTCTCCAACGGCAATGGAGAAGAGTAAAATATGCTGAGTAGTGGCGAATAATTTTCCTGTCAGCAATTTTTGAGGTTAAAGAACTGTAAAGGAAGTTTTCTTTAAGTACATAGGAGCATCAAAGGTCTTAAAAAAAACCAGTTGACCAACACAGGAGAGATTTTTTAAACCTGGCACCACCGATCCTCCTATCTATTGATTTATATAACCTTTTCTTGAAGATATATTTTGAACTGGCACTGACCACATGACTGCCGAGCATGTTTCACCCACCTCTATTAGTGCACCGATTTTTTCAATGTTTTTTGTTGTATCAATTTATTCAACACTCCCTTTGAGTCCTGCCCTGCTCTTTAACTACGAGAATCTTATTACTAAAGCTCTTCTTGCAAATATACCTGAGTCGCCTTCATGGGCTTTTCACTTTTACAGAGAATACAGACTTAGTCTTTCCAGCCTATTGTTGAAGGGGAGATTTCTCAACCCATGGATATTTTTTGTCATTTTCCTTTGCGCAGATTCTGAAGCTAATGTCCATGCTGCAATGTGTGAATCAGAACTCTGCAGCGTTATCGAGATGAGGGGAGGTGATTGATGCTTATTATATCTTGAGGAGGATAACTTAGGCACTTCTGTTGGTGACGCTTTTGGAACTGTAACCTGACTCTGTATTTGCGCGATATCAGTATGAACGAAACGAGTACTTATGTACGTGGGAGGAATCAGTTCATTCAGGCAGACCCGTGTAAATACTGTAGAGCCTTTTATGTGGAAGTGTAACCTAATGTTGCATATTTTACCACTTTCTTTTTTTATGAATTTTTGTAGCCGAAATTTTACACGTCATTTTAGTCAAGCGTTTTATATATATATTTTTCGGCGCCATAATATTAGCATTGTAGTTGCGGTGCCATGATGGGACGCCACAATCAGTTATCACTTATTTATTATGATTTTTTTTTATAGCCACAGTTTCATGTCATTTTAGTCAACGGTTTTTTTGTATATATTTTTTTGCGCCATATGACCACTGTAGTTGCGGCCCCATGATGGAATGCCACAATCGATTAATGAATCTCACAAACAGGGTATAATCAAATATCACTTATTTTCTATGATTTTTTTATATCCACAGTTTCATGTCAATTAAGTCAACGTTTTTTTTCCCATATGACCAATGTAGTGTCGGCCCCATGATGGAATGGCCCTATCGAGAAATGAATCTCGCAAACAGGGTACAAGGCTTCATTTTCGGCAGCGTCTGAAACATAAATACTGAAGTCATCCTCAATATTTTTTTTTCAGTAATGGCAACAGCTCAAGGGCAAAAACAATGGTAACAGAGCCGTCAAAGCCCTGCTCCTTCATTTATCATCAGTCTTGCTTCATCTTATGTATATGTGAATATTGATAAACCGTTGTGGCTTTTTGATAAGCCTTTGTGACCTTCTAGTAGGAATAGTAGCAGCAGTAGTGGTAGTAGTAATAGTAGTTCTTCTTCTTCTTCTTCTTCTTCTTCTTCTTCTTCTTCTCCTTATTTTTCTTCTTTCTCTTTTTCTTTTTTCTTTTTTCTTCTTTTTCTTCTTCTTCTTCTTCTTCTTCTTCTTTTTTCTCGTCTTCTTTTTGTTCTAACGTAATTTTGACCGTAATATCACCGCTTAACTCGCTTTGTACACCTTTTTTTTTCTAGTTTCTTGTCTTATGATGAGTGAGTGTGATATTACAACCTCAGGGAACAAACGTTTTCAAAGCCGAGCAAATACAAACTTTATTTCAGGTTTTCTCTCTTTCTTTCTTTTCTATCCTGTTTTTATTTCCTGCATGCCTTCTCCCTCTCGTCCTCCTTGCTCCTTCATTTTGCCTCCTTTCCTTCTCCTTGCCGCTTCTTCCCTCTCTCTACTTTTTCCTCCCTCTCCCAGCTTCTTCCTACCTCTCGTACCTTCCCAGCATCCTCCTCCCTCCCTCTTCCTCCCTCTCCCAGCCTTTTCCCAGCCTTCTTGTTTTTGTTCTTGTTCTTTTTCTTCATCATCATTATCTTCACCATCATCATCATCTTATTTTTTTTTCTTTTTCTTCTTCTTCTTCTTCTTCTTTGTCTTCTTTTTGTTCTTACGTAATTTGGACTGTCATATCGCTGCTTAACTCGCTTTGAACGCCTTTTTTTTTTTTTTTTTGTCTTATGATGAGTGGCTGTGAAGCAGATGGTTTGCGTGAATACTTATGGCTCCTGTGTGTGTGTGTGTGTGTGTGTGTGTGTGTGTATGTGTGTGTGTGTGTGTGCTGGCCGGTTTTTTTTGTCGTGTTGGTGTGCGGACGTTTGCAGTGCTGGGGACGTGCAGTGAGTGGCTGGAGACCTTTCCTCTGAACACTCGCGGTCGTCCTGGTGGTGTTCGTGGTCGCCGTGGTGTGCGAAAATGATCAGGAAAAGATAGTCTTAGTTTGCGTATATGTACTTTGTTTATTGATTTACATGATATAAAGGGGAGTTTTATATATGTCGTGTTGGTGCTCATGTCTTGAGTGAAAAACAGTTAACAGTAAGTATAATCATTTGTCCACTAATGAGTGAGGATCAGATTCTTCCCTTCATTGTGCTTTTACCTGCTATGTGGCCACATCAGACCTCTTTTGGACGCGTCTTTAAGTGTATTATTGTATGTTGTGGCGCGGGATGCTGAAGGGAAGAAGACTACAGCACCGCCTTGGTGCAACTCTCGTCACCTTGAAGGGTTGCCTTGGTGCCTGTGTGCTGGCGGCGGCGGGACGGAGTGGTGAGGGGCAGGGAAGGAGGATGTGGATGCTTGCCATGACTTTATTGTGAGTGATGCATGAGGCGAATTAGTAAATACAAGATGAATGGCGGGGCGCAGCGTTGTGTTAGGACTGTGCAGGGGTGGTCAGCCGGAGCGGGGCTGGGCGGGGCGGAGACGCCAGGCTGTTTCGGGCCTAGCGACCGTAGCCCTGCTGGGGTCTGTTCTGCTGGGGGAACTGGGCCTGGCCCTCGTAGGTGACCTGCGCCACGAAGCCCGAGTCGCCGCTGACGGTGTAGTCGACGCGCTGGAGGCGGCCGTCGGGCAGATGCACGTAGTAGGAGCCCTGGGTGTTGTCGCCCTGGCGGGACTCCTGCTGACCGTAATTGTTGCCGGAGGGCGCGTCGTTGACGGCCCAGTTGAAGTTATAGTTGGCGGGGGCTCCGTTTTGCTGGGAGGTACCGTAGGAGGCGGCAGTGGGGCTCGCGAGGGTGGCGGAGAGGCCCAGGAGGAGGAGGATGAGGGAGAGCTGTGGGCGTGTAAAGGAAGGGGAGGGTGGTAATGAGTGTACGTGTAACTTAAATGAGGTAGACTAAATGTTGAAAAGCTAAACGACGAAAGGCTTTCTGCTCGCTGTTCGTAAAGGGCAGCAGAAAGCGATGGAAGGCTCTGTGTCAAGACATTGTTCCCGAGGCATCTTCATGCGGCCAGCTTATGAAAGACGAAGTCACGAAATGATGGAAAATAAAATAACACTGACTGATATTGGAATTACTCCGCAACGTATTTGGTAAAGGGAAAATACTGAATGGCAGCACAAGGGAGAGCTTCTATAGTTAAAGCTGAACCGATGCAGTGGCGTGGAAGGAGGCTTGCAGTAACGTGGTGACGAGCGTGGCAAGGTGAGATACAGGAATAAATACTGTAGGCCACAACTTTAGGGGGATTAGTAAATTTAAGAGGATGAGAAGAGTCTGACTTTACACTTGTAGAGACGCATGACACAAGACCTCCCATTCATGTTATGATGCTCGCCACGCAGGCACGAGGGACGCTTCGCCGCAGATTGAACACCGTCGAGGGTGAGATGAACTGGCGGAGGCCAAACACATGTCCCAAACTCGGTAAACTGAATTACTAAGAGTTGAATCACTGATGTACGTATTTGTGTCCGTGTGGTTGTGTTCGTGCGTGAGTGCATATATTCTGTTTTGTGTGTATGAGTGTGTATCGGGACCCACCTTGGAGGCCATCGTTGTGTGGATGTGGGCGGGAGTGTGAGTGATGGTGTCGGTGAGCCCCGCCGCGGCTTATATAGCAGCGTGGCGCTCCGCGGCTCACGCCGGGGAAAGCCGCAGAGCCCTGGACGCCGCGGCCACAGGACACAAGACGTATCGCGGGTCCCACGTGGAGGGGGCGGGGGGCGGGGGCTGTTAAACACCTTGCGCAACAACATTGT
>NC_066527.1:3488488-3543488 GCF_024679095.1 Eriocheir sinensis | reverse complement strand
AATAATATAATGAAAGCGGATCATTGCGATATAATTATTCCCCTCGGGTATACCTTGCTATGGAAGGGAGAAAAGAAGGAGCTAGGGAATGACTTGGTCAGTGTTATAAGCCAACACTCCCTAGGCTGTTCCTTTGAGGTCAGTGCCAGTAATGTCAGTCAGCGAGACCCCGTTCCCCCGAGCTGTGTATGAACCGCTTTAGCAGGATAATGGCTTCACCTAACACATTCATTAGTGCTGTTACTGTGACTCTTAGTAACAGTATAGCGCAAGCAGGTCAAGGAAAAATTAAGTGGACCTATGCTCAGCTTCTCTCAGGTGATGTCAGATGACGCAGCAACTCCCCTTGTGTGCCGTTTACCAAGTGTGTCTCCGCGAGGCCACATTCTTCCCACTTAAGTGCTGACAACGAGGTGACGGCCCATGTCTTGCCGATGACACTCAGTTTTATTTTAGTCCAAAAGTAATTTTCTTGTTAATCAGGTGTGGAAAGGTATAATTATTAACGCTCTGCTGCTGTTTGTTTCTTGGGAGAGAAGCTTAGTTTTGTACGTAAAATCTAAATATTCCCCGGCAACATGTTTTGGGAATGAAAATTACGCAAACGTTTCATCCGTAGATGTGTTAATAAATCAAATTTTAATGTGCTCTTTTCCTGGTCGGTGATGGGAAGAGACCTGTCTCGATGCAACACTCGTCAACTTCGGTGTACGTGTGCCCGAGAGGAAGTCCCTGTTTGGCGCAACACAGTGTGGCGTGTATGACGTGTGGTGGTGGAGGCAGGACAAGTGTGTGACGAACATAACACAAGGAATCTGCAGGAGGCTGGTCGTCCTCTATAAGACAACTCCTGTAAACCCATCCCCAGCTAACGTGTTGGTGGTTTAGGACGAAGTGGTGTGGGCAGAGAAGGAGGCCGAGGATGCTTGCCGTGACTTTATTGTGAGTGATGCATGAGTCGAGGGTATAAATACAAGATGGCGTGGCACGGTGTGGTCCAGGGGCGTTGCAGGGGATGTCAGCCGGGGAGGGGCGGGGAGGGGCGATGCGATGCGGTTCAATGCGGTACGGTGCAGGGACACCAGGATGTATTAGGCCTAGCGGACGTAGCCCTGCGTGGGTCTGGTGGTGGGGGCGCCGTATCTCTGCTGGGGGAACTGGGCCTCGCCCTCGTAGGTGACCTGCGCCACGAAGCCGGAGTCGCCGCTGACGGTGTAGTCGACGCGCTGGAGGCGGCCGTCGGGCAGCTGCACGTAGTAGGATCCCTTGGTGTTGTCGCCCTGGCGGGACTCCTGCTGACCGTAGTTGTTGCTGGAGGGCGCGTCGTTGACGGCCCAGTTGAAGTCATAGTTGGCGGGGGCGGCGTTTTGCTGGGTGGTCCCGTAGGAGGTGGCAGCGGTGCTCGCGAGGGTGGCGGCGAGGCCCAGGAGGAGGAGGGAGAGCTGTGGGCGTGTAAAGGAAGGGGTTAGTGTGTGTGTGTGAGTGGTGGATCAGGGAAAGATAAGGAGCAGGAGAGTTTTGGGGCGAGGAATGGGGTACTATCAGGAATGGAGGAGGAATAGAGACCCAAACGGGTCTACATTTTGTTCAAGAGGTGTCCTGGTGCAGGCTACGGTAATGTTTGTGGTGCCAAGATGACGTATAAGGTGGAATAGCTAATGATTTAGAACATCTTCAGTGCATTGGGTGAAGTTTAAGGATTATTGGGTCATGTATCCATCTGTAATGTTTCATGAAAAGGGATGATAATCATCAGTATCTTATGCAGAAGTTCCTTGGAGAGGCTTTACATGTTTGTAGAGTGCTCCGACGACTGTTCACACGAATATAGCGGTAGAAAGGAGCAAAACAGAGAGACAGTGGCTGACTGACAGGCTGAAGAGAGCCCGGTGAATGACGGGATTGGTGACGGGCATTGTTATGCGGGGCACGAGAACATTTTCTTCAGTGCTTCACGGGGCTGGGCACGGAGTCCCCAAGTACAGTAGAACAACAAACACTAATACAGTGGTAGGCAGCGGCCAAGAGGCAACAGCAGGCAGCAGCGGCGGGAACCCACCTTTGCGGCCATCGTTGTGTTGGTGTGGGTTGGAGCGGGAGTGGTGGTGTTGGAGAGCCCCGCCGCGGCTTATATAGCGGCGCGGCGCCCCGCGGCTCACGCTGGAAAAGTCGAGGAGCCCTGGACGCCGCGGTCATGGGACACATGGGAACTACGGAGGGAGAGGGGAGGCACAGCGGCGGGAGAGCTGCTAGACACGTTTTGCAAGCTGTGGTGAACAGCCTTGAGCTGTGAAACTTTAAGAGGAATTTTACGTGAATGAATGTTAAAGAAAATCTGAAACAAGGGGAAAAGGCTGCAAAGCAATGTGTAGATGCATTAACTAGCCTATCTTCTAAATTACGAATGATTATTTCATTGAACTTGCTATGACGGACGGAGAGGAAAAAAAAACATCAGCAAAGTCTACACGCAAGTTTGAAGAGACTTTCTAAGGCATTTTTTTCTTACTATTTACATATCTATAATTGCATGAAATGGTATACCTGGGCGTGGCCTCGGCGCTCATCTCCGGCGCATTAGCCCTCGAGCCCTTGAACAGATATTGCCAAGTCCAGTATAGAAACTTTGAAACGGTCGTGTCAACGAGGCACAGGCTGTGGGGTGTTCCAGCCAATAATGATCAGTAATTGAATAACTGAAGGGAACAAACTGAGCAGGCATGAATTTGAAGCGATCAGAATAGAAAGCCTTAAATGAAGAGTAGATGTATTTATGGATGGGAAGGGAATTCGGTGAATGATCCTTCTTCAGGAGCTGGCAGGTGTGCCATGTCTGGCCTCGTGTAGTCTCCTGATATCCTTTTGCTTCTAACCTCCATCTAAGGCTTTCACATACATACCTGCTCAGTTTGCTCCAGAATCTGTTGTGTGTGTAATGGACTTTTAGACAACCGCCAAGTGGAGGACAGTTGTCATGCCGCCCATAACGCTGTCGTCACAGGTTCGGTCACGGAACGGGAGAGATTGTTGACCCAGTTCAGTAAGAACCCAGCCCAACTTAACCCGCCACAATCGAATGCAACGGAACTTCAAAACCAATACAATACAATACAACTTAACGCAAACTAACCCAATCCAGCCCAACTCAACCCAACCCTTTCGAGCCAAAGTTAACTTGCTCTAACTCAAAGTAACTGAAATGAACTTAACAAAGGCTAACCCGGTCCCAACCATACCTGGGCTAACCTCACCTGATGTAACAGAGCAGGAACGAATATTTGTGTCATACACCTCTGCACAATAATATAATGAAAGCGGATCATTGCGATATAATTATTCCCCTCGGGTATACCTTGCTATGTAAGGGAGAAAAGAAGGAGCTAGGGAATGACTTGGTCGGTGTTATAAGCCAACACTCCCTAGGCTGTTCCTTTGAGGTCAGTGCCAGTAATGTCAGTCAGCGAGACCCCGTTCCCCCGAGCTGTGTATGAACCGCTTTAGCAGGATAATGGCTTCACCTAACACATTCATTAGTGCTGTTACTGTGACTCTTAGTAACAGTATAGCGCAAGCAGGTCAAGGAAAAATTAAGTGGACCTATGGTCAGCTTCTCTCAGGTGATGTCAGATGATGGTCAGCAACTCCCCTTGTGTGCCGTTTACCAAGTGTGTCTCCGCGAGGCCACATTCTTCTCACTTAAGTGCTGACAACGAGGTGACGGCCCATGTCTTGCCGATGACACTCAGTTTTATTTTAGTCCAAAAGTAACTTTCTTGTTAATCAGGTGTGGAAAGGTATAATTATTAACGCTCTGCTGCCGTTTGTTTCTTGGGAGAGAAGCTTAGTTTTGTACGTAAAATTTTCATAAATAGTAAAATCTAACTATTCCCCGGCAACATGTTTTGGGAATGAAAATAACGCAAACGTTTCATCCCTGGACATGTTACTAAATCAATTTTAATGTGCTGTTTTCCTGGCCGGTGACGGGAAGAGACCTGTCTCGATGCAACACTCGTCAACTTCGGTGTACGTCTGCCCGAGAGGAAGTCCCTGTTTGGCGCAACACAGTGTGGCGTGTATGACGTGTGGTGGTGGAGGCAGGACAAGTGTGTGACGAACATAACACAAGGAATCTGCAGGAGGCTGGTCGTCCTCTATAAGACAGCTCCTGTAAACCCATCCCCAGCTAACGTGTTGGTGGTTTAGGACGGAGTGGTGGGGGCAGAGAAGGAGGCCGAGGATGCTTGTCGTGACTTTATTGTGAGTGATGCATGAGTCGAGGGAATAAATACAAGATGAATGGCGGGGCGACGTGTTTTGGGGGGTATGCAGGGGTGGTCAGGCGGGTTTGGGCGGGCCGAGTTCGCCAGGCTGTGTCGGGCCTAGCGGCCGTAGCCCTGCTGGGGTCTGTTGGTGGGGGTGCCGTAGGACTGGGCGGGGGTGCCGTATCCCTGCTGGGGGAACTGGGCCTCGCCCTCGTAGGTTACCTGCGCCACGAAGCCGGAGTCGCCGCTGACGGTGTAGTCGACGCGCTGGAGGCGGCCGTCGGGCAGCTGCACGTATTAGGATCCCTTGGTGTTGTCGCCCTGGCGGGACTCCTGTTGGCCGTAGTTGTTGCCTGAGGGCGCGTCGTTGACGGCCCAGTTGAAGTCATAGTTGGCGGGGGCGCCGTTTTGCTGGTTGTTCCCGTAGGAGGCGGTGTCGGGGGCCGCAAGAGCGGCGGCGAGGCCCAGGAGGAGGAGGGAGAGCTGTGGGCGTGTAAAGGACGGGGGTTAGTGTGTGTAGGAGGGGTGGATCAGTGGAAGATATGGAGCAGCAGAAATTGGGGGAGAGGAAAGTGGTTCTGTCAGGAATGGGGGAGGAATAGATACCCAAACGGGTCTACATTTTGTTCAAGAGGTGTCCTGATGCAGCCTACAGTAATGTTTGTTGTGCCAAGATGACATAAAAGTGGAATAAGTAGTGATTTAGAACCCATCAGCAAATTGGATGAAGTTTCATGATTACTGGGTCACTTATCCATCTGTAATGTTTCATGAAAAGGGATGATAATCATCAATATCTCGAGTATTTGTTCCTTGGAAAGGCTTTACATGTTTGTAGAGTGTCGCGGTCACGGGACACAGGCGAACTACGGAGGGAGAGGGGGGAGGGGGGGGGAGGCACAGCGGCGGGAGAGCTGCTACACACATTTTGCAAGCTGTGGTGAACAGCCTTGAGCTGTGAAACTTTAAGAAGAATTTTATGCGAATGAATATTGAAGAAAATCTGAAACAAGGGGAAAAGGTTGGAAAGCATTGTGTAGATGAATTAACTAGCCCATCCTCTAAATTACGAAGAATTATTTTATTGAACCTGCTATGATGGACGGAGAGGAAAAAAAATACATCAGCAAAGTCTGAACGCAAGTTTAAAGAGACGTTTTACAGCGGTTTTTTTTTTTTATTACTATTTACATATATATAATTGCATCAAATGGAATAGCTCGACGTGGCCTCGGCGCTCATCTCCGGCGCATCAGCCCTTGAGCCCTTGAATTGATATTGCCAAGGCCAGTATAGAAACTTTGAAACGGTCGTGTCAGCGAGGCACAGGCCGTGGGGTCTGCGTGCCAATAATGATCAGTAATTGAATAACTGAGTGGAACAAACTGAGCAGACATGTATTTGAAGCGATCAGAATAGAAAGCCTTAAATAAAGAGTAGATGCATTTATGGATGGGAAGGGAATTCGTCGAATGATCCTTCTTCAGGAGCTGGCAGGTGTGCCATGTCTGGCCTCGTGTAGTCTCCTTATATGCTTTTGCTTCTAACCTCCATCTAAGGCTTTCACATACATACCCGCTCAGTTTGCTCCAGACTCTGTTGTGTGTGTAATTGACTTTTCGACAACAGCCAAGTGGAGGACAGTTGTCATGAGCAGGAACAAATATTTGTATCTCGCACCTCTGCTCAGTAATATAATGAAAGCGGATCATTGCCAAATACTTTGTCTCCTCGGGTATACCTTGCTATGTAAGAGAGAAAAGGAGCTACGGAATGACTTATTCGGTGTTATAAGCTATCACTCTCCAGGCTGTTCCTTTGAGGTCAGTGCCATCATTGTCAGTCAGCGAGACCCCGTTCCCCACGAGCTGTGTATGAACCACTTAAGCAGGATAATGGCTTCACCTCACATTCATTAGTGCAGTTACTGTCACTCTTAGTAACAGTATAGCGCAAGCAGGTCAAGGAAAATGTAAGTAGACCTATGGTCAGCTTCTCTCAGGTGATGTCAGATGACGCAGCAACTCCCCTTGTGTGCCGTTTACCAAGTGTGTCTCCGCGAGGCCACATTCTTCCCACTTAAGTGCTGACAACGAGGTGACGGCCCATGTCTTGCAGATGACACCGTTTTATTTTAGTCCTGCAGCAATTTTCCTATTATTCACGGGTGTGTGTGTGTGGGGGGGGAGTGGGGGGGACATAATTATTAACGTTCTGTTGCCGCTGATATAGTGTGGGAGGAGCTTAGTTTTGGTCGTTAATTTTTCATAATTAGTATGCTCTAACTATTCCCTGGCATCATGTTTTAGGAATGAAAATAACGGAAACGTTTCATCCCTGGACATGTTGCTAAATCAATTTTAATGTGCTGTTTTGCTGGCCGGCGACGGGAAGAGACCTGTCTCGATGCAACACTCGTCAACTTAGGTGTACGTGTGCCCGAGAGGAAGTCCTTGTTTGGCGCAACACAGTGTGGCGTGTATGACGTGTGGTGGTGGAGGCAGGACAAGTGTGTGACGAACATAACACAAAGAATCTGCAGGAGGCTGGTCGTCCTCTATAAGACAGCTCCTGTAAACCCATCCCCAGCTAACGTGTTGGTGGTTTAGGACGGAGTGGTGGGGGCAGAGAAGGAGGCCGAGGATGCTTGCCGTGACTTTATTGTGAGTGATGCATGAGTCGAGGGAATAAATACAAGATGAATGGCGGGGCGATGTGTTTTGGGGCGTATGGAGGGGTGGTCAGGCGGGTTGGGGTGGGGCAAGTACGCCAGGCTGTGTCGGGCCTAGCGGCCGTAGCCCTGCTGGGGTCTGTTGGTAGGGGTGGCGTAGGACTGGGCGGGGGCGCCGTATCCCTGCTTGGGGAACTGGGCCTCACCATCGTAGGTGACCTGCGCCACGAAGCCGGAGTCGCCGCTGACGGTGTAGTCGACGCGCTGGAGGCGGCCGTCGGGCAGCTGCACGTAGTTGGATCCCTTGGTGTTGTCGCCCTGGTGGGACTCCTGTTGGCCGTAGTTGTTGCCTGACGGCGGGTCGTCGACGCCCCAGTTGAAGTCATAGTTGGCGGGAGCGCCGTTTTGCTGGTTGTTCCCGTAGGAGACGGTGTCGGGGGCCGCAGGAGCGGCAGCGAGGCCCAGGAGGAGGAGGGAGAGCTGTGGGCGTGTAAAGGACGGGGGTTAGTGTGTGTAGGAGGGGTGGATCAGGGGAAGATATGGAGCAGGAGAATTTGGGGGAGAGGAAAGTGGTTCTGTCAGGAATGGGGGAGGAATACGAGGGTCATTCAAAAAGTTCTGAGCCCACCTTCACAAAATTTTAATCAGAAGACTTATAACAAAAACTTTATTTGTCACTTTCAATATATTCTCCATTCTTGGTTATGACAGCTTCCCAGCGCTGAGGAAGTTTGGGAACACCATTTCTCAGGCCTTCACGTTGGATGGTCTTCAGGCGGTTGGAAACGGTGATGTTTATCTCATCTTCGTCCTGAAATCGTTGACCACGCAGCGGCTCTTTGAGGGTTGCAAACAGGTGGAAGTCACATGGAGAGAGGTCTGGGGAGTATGGAGGATGTCCAAGGACTTCCCAGTCCCACTTCTCCAGCTGATTCACCACAGAAGCCGCCCGGTGTGGACCTGCACCGTCATGCAGAAGAATTGGACCAGCCTCAAGGATCTCCGGCTGCTTCTTGTAAATTGCGGGTCTCAATTTGTTGATGAGCACCCAGCGATAAAGTTCAGCATTCACAGTGGTCCCCTGAGGTACTGCGTAGTCCACCAAAATCTTCTTTGAGCTGTAGAAGACAATGTGCATCGTCTTCAGTTTGGCCAAGCCGCGCACAGCCTTTTTCGGTCGTGGGGATTCTGCAGATCGCCACTCTGCACTCTGTCTCTTGAGCAGTGGCTCGTAAGACCGCATCCAGGTCTCATCCCCGGTTACTATTCTGTCCAAGAAAGCATCTCCTTCTCTCCTGAACCGTCGAAGATGCGCACGAGCCAGTGTGATGCGGCAGGCCTTGTGCTCGTCGGTGAGGAGGTGTGGAACCCACCGCGCACACTTCTTCCGCTTCTGCAGTTTGTTGTGGAGGATATCCCAAACGCTTCCTTCAGATATCCCAACCTCCAAGCTGATCTCCTGAACTGTCAGACGCCGATCTTCTGCTAACAGCTCCTGCACCAGCGCCACATTGTCGTCTGTGGTCGCTGTTCTTGGTCGTCCACTTCTGGGGGCATCCGAGACTTCTGCTTCTCCTTCACGAAACTTCACCGCCCAGCGCTTCACAGTGGAAAGGCCAGTTGCAGATTCTTCACCAAGAACTTGGGCAAGTTCTGCGTGGATGGCAGAAGCAGATTTGCCCAGAAGAACCGAAAATTTGATGATCGTTCGTACTTCTTCCTTTGAGAAGCTCATATTTCTGAAATGGAATAAAGTGTGTTAAACAAGGTCGTCTTTATACTAGTAAATGATGAGTATATTTAACAAAATTCAGCTCAATGTTACATTACACATATACAATCAGGACCTAGAAGTTTGATCACGTTTTGTTCACTGTGGCTTTTATGAAGGGGGGCTCAGAACTTTTTGAATGACCTTCGTAGATACCCAAACGGGTCTACATTTTGTTCGAGAGGTGTCCTGATGCAGCCTACAGTAATGTTTGTTGTGCCAAGATGACATAAAAGTGGAATAAGTAGTGATTTAGAACCCATCAGCAAATTGGATGAAGTTTCATGATTACTGGGTCACTTATCCATCTGTAATGTTTCATGAAAAGGGATGATAATCATCAATATCTCGAGTATTTGTTCCTTGGAAAGGCTTTACATGTTTGTAGAGTGCTCCGACGACTGTTCACACGAATATAGCGGTAGAAAGGAGCAAAACAGAAAGACAGTGGCTGACTGACGGGCTGAAGAGAGACCGGTGAACGACGGGACTTTTGACGGGCATTATTATGCGCGGCACAAGAACATTTTCTGCAGTGCCTTGGGAGCCTGGGCACGGAGCCCCCAAGTACAGAAGAACAGCAAACACTAATACAGTGGTAGGCAGCGGCCAAGAGGCAGCACCAGGCAGCAGCCGCGGGAACTCACCTTTGCGGCCATCGTTGTGTTGGTGTGGGTTGGAGCAAGATCTGTAGTAACAGGTCTCCTCACTTTACCTCCACTGCGCAGCCTGTGACGTCAGGTGGCTGTGAGACAGTGAGGAAGACGGGAAACTATTCTATATTCCCCGTTCTCTCATTGCGCTGCCGTTTTCTCTCTCTCTCTCTCTCTCTCTCTCTCTCTCTCTCTCTCTCTCTCTCTCTCTCTCAAGAATACCCCATATTTGCCCCCAGATGTTGATGCTGTCATTATTATTAGTAGTAGTAGTATTGTGTGTGGTGTGTGTTTACTCACAAACTCAAATGTACGCATAACAGCTATAATATTTTGTTTATCTCCCTACTTCATATTTTTTCTATATGTAATTCTTATAATGTGCCTTGTCAATGGCTCTGAGTAGATACCCTCTACTCCATTCTTATTACTAGCTTACATGTGTGTGTGTGTGTGTGTGTGTGTGTGTGTGTGTGTGTGTGTGTGTGTGTGTGTGTGTGACCCGACGAGGGAGAGGGGGAGTTAGGGGTCAGCGGCGGTTTGAAGGTGACATAAAAGGTGGAATAGCTAATGATTTAGAACATCTTCAGCAAGGGGGTGCAGGTGCAGGATTACTCGGCAGTCTGTCTGTTTGTAATGTTTCATGAACTGTAATGATAATTTTTAGTAAGTCTCGTGCATCAGTGCTTTATGAAGGCTGTACATGTTTCTAGTGTGGCTCAGAAGAGCTGTTCACACGAATAGAGCGGTTGAATGATGCAAAACGGAGAGTCACTGGCTGACTGACAGGCTGTAGAGACCGGTGAATGACGGGACCGGGGACGGGCATTGTTATGCGGGGCACGAGAACATTTTCAGCAGTGCCTCGGGCGGCTGGGCACGGAGTCCCTAAGTCCAGAAGAACAACAAACACTAATACAGTGGTAGGCAGCGGCCAACAGGCAGGAGCAGCAGGCAGCAGCGGTGGGAACCCACCTTTACGGCCATCGTTGTGTTGGTGTGGGTTGGAGCGGGAGTGGTGGTGTCGGGGAACCCCGCCTCGGCTTATATAGCTGCGCGGCGCTTCGCGGCTCACGCTGGGAAAAGTCGCCTGTGATAGGTAAGAATCAATTTCCCCGGGACACGGGCCAGTGTGAAATCCGGGATTGCCGCAGTTAACCTTCCTCAGGTTTCCTCAGGTACCTATTTATCGACAACCCGAAAGGGAGTATGAACAGCTGGGTGGGCTGCACGCGGACTTCCCGGTTCGGGATTCGAACCCGGGCGCGCGGAGTGGTATCCCGGGGTGATGGGTTTCTATCCCCCACAGGCTCAAGGGCGGATGGGCCGGAGGTGAGCAGCAAGGCTACGCGCAGCTATAGCGTATGCCTCCAATTTTACCTTTAACTCGGTCCCAAATGAACGTAATCAGACCTAACCCAACCCCACTTATATGTCAGAGTAGGAATGAACGTTTGTTTCTTGCACCACTACGCACTAATATAATGGAAACGGGTCATTAGGATGTCTTTAGTTCCCTCTAGTAATATCCTTCTATATGAGAGAGAAAAAAAGGAGCTACGGAATGACTTAGCCGGTATTATAAACTCTCCATTCTTAGGCCATTCCCTTGAGCTCTTTGCTAACAACATTAGTCAACGAAAAACTCTGTTCCCTAGGAGCTGTCTATGAGCCATTGTACGGGTTAATGGCTACCCTCCTGTACAAGATAATGGATACACCCAACATATTAAGTCTCCAAAGTAACAGTTTAGCCCTAGTAGACCAACGAAAAACTAGGTGGACACAGGGTCATCTTCTCTCAGGTGATATCAGATGATGGCCAGCAACTCCCCTTGTGTGCCGTTTACCAAGGGTGTCTCCGCGAGGCCACATTCATCCCACTTAAGTGCTGACAACGAGGTGACGGCCCATGTCTTGCCGATGACACTCCGTTTTATTTTAGTCCAAAAGTAATTTTCTTGTTATTGAGGGGTGGAAAGGTATAATTGCTAACGCTCTGCTGTCGTTTGTGTCGTGGGAGAGCAGCTTAGTTTTGTACGTTCATTTATTATAATTAGTATGATCTATCTATTCCCTGGCATCATGTTTTAGGAATGAAAATAACGCAAACGTTTCATCCCTGGACGTGTTACTAAATCAATTTTAATGTGCTGTTTTGCTGGCCGGTGAGGGGAAGAGACCTGTCTCGGTGCAACACTCGTTAAGTTCGGTGTACGTGTGCCCGAGAGGAAGTCCCTGTTTGGCGCAACACAGTGTGGCGTGTATGACGTGTGGTGATGGAGGCAGGAGAAGTGTGTGACGAACATAACACAAGGAATCTGCAGGAGGCTGGTCGTCCTCTATAGACAGCTCCTGTAAACCCATCCTCAGCTAACGTGTTGGTGGTTTAGGACGGAGTGGTGGGGGCAGAGAAGGAGGCCGAGGATGCTTGTCGTGACTTTATTGTGAGTGATGCATGAGTCGAGGAAATAAATACAAGATGGCGTGGCACGGTGTGGTCCAGGGGCGTTTCAGGGGTTGTCAGCCGGGGAGAGGTGGGGAGGGGCGGTGCGGTGCGGTGCAGTGCGTTACGGTGCAGGGACACCAGGATGTATTAGGCCTAGCGGACGTAGCCCTGCGTGGGTCTGGTGGTGGGGGCGCCGTATCTCTGCTGGGGGAACTGGGCCTCGCCCTCGTAGGTGACCTGCCCCACGAAGCCGGAGTCGCCGCTGACGGTGTAGTCGACGCGCTGGAGGCGGCCGTCGGGCAGCTGCACGTAGTAGGATCCCTTGGTGTTGTCGCCCTGGCGGGACTCCTGCTGACCGTAGTTGTTGCTGGAGGGCGCGTCGTTGACGGCCCAGTTGAAGTCATAGTTGGCGGGGGCGGCGTTTTGCTGGGTTGTCCCGTAGGAGGTGGCAGCGGTGCTCGCGAGGGTGGCGGCGAGGCCCAGGAGGAGGAGGGAGAGCTGTGGGCGTGTAAAGGAAGGGGTTAGTGTGTGTGTGTGAGTGGTGGATCAGGGAAAGATAAGGAGCAGGAGAGTTTTGGGGCGAGGAATGGGGTACTATCAGGAATGGGGGAGGAATAGAGACCCAAACGGGTCTACATTTTGTTTAAGAGGTGTCCTGATGCAGGCTATGGTAATGTTTGTATTTTGAAGGTGACATAAAAGGTGGAATAGCTAATGATTTAGAACATCTTCAGCAAGGGGGTGCAGGTGCAGGATTACTCGTCAGTCTGTCTGTTTGTAATGTTTCATGAACTGTAATGATAATCTTAAGTAAGTCTCGTGCATCAGTGGTTTATGAAGGCTGTACATGTTTCTAGTGTGGCTCCGAAGAGCTGTTCACACGAATAGAGCGGTTGAATGATGCAAAACGGAGAGTCACTGGCTGACTGACAGGCTGAAGAGAGACCGGTGAATGACGGGACCGGTGACGGGCATTGTTATGCGGGGCACGAGAACATTTTCAGCAGTGCCTCGGGAGGCTGGGCACGGAGTCCTTCAGTCCAGAAGAACAACAAACACTAATACAATGGTAGGCAGTGGCCAACAGGCAGCAGCAGCAGGCAGCAGCGGCGGGAACCCACCTTTGCGGCCATCGTTGTGTTGGTGTGCGTTGGAGCGGGAGTGGTGGTGTTGGCGAGCCCCGCCGCGGCTTATATAGCGGCGCGGCGGCTCGCGGCTCACGCTGGGAAAAGTCAAGGAGCCCTGGACGCCGCGGTCACGGGACACTAAGGAGCCAACGAGGGAGAGGGGGAGTTGGGGGTCAGCGGCGGGAGAGCTGCTGGACACACTTTACAAGCTGTGGTGAACAGCCTTAAGCTGTGAAACTTTAAGAGGAATTTTATGTGAAAGAATTTTCAATGAAGTCGAAAGCAATGAGAAAAATGTGCAGATTCATGCATAAATGATGTAACGAAGTTTTCTTTGGAATAATGAAGTCAGTGAACATCATAAAGGTAAGGTAAAGGTGGGTGCCTACGCTCCAGCTGCGCGTGACCGCTATTGTCATATCCGATCGGATGGCTCCTTATGCCTGTGATAGGTAAGAATCAATTTCCCCGGGACACGGGCCAGTGTGAAATCCGGGACTGCCGCAGTTAACCTTCCTCAGGTTTCCTCAGGTACCTATTTATCGACAACCCGAAAGGGAGTATGAACAGCTGGGTGGGCTGCACGCGGACTTCCCGGGCCGGGACTCGAACCCGGGCCCGCGGAGTGGTATCCAGGGACACTGACCACTAGACCACGGAGAAAAAAAGGAATATTTGCATCTAAATCTGAAGAGACGTGTAATGGAGGCATTCTTTGTCCTTCTGAATAGATATTATTGACATGGGCAGTACAGACACTTAAACATGGTTACGTCAGAGAGGCAGTGGTCTACGCGCCAACAATTGACTGTCGTACGACCGCTATTAATTGCCATTCTGCCCTAAACGTTGCCGTCGCAGGTTCAATCACGAGAACGGTGGAGGTTGTTGGGCCACATCACTAAGGAACTAACTCAACCCATCGCAACCCAATCAAATGCAACCCAATTCAATCCATCTCAATTCACTACCGTACATCCCAGCCAAAACTAATCATACTCTACCCAATGCATCACATCCTAACTAAAGTTAACACTCTAACAACGCAACTAAAGTGAATTTAACATTGGTTCCGTAGGTCAGTGGCTAGCATGCTTACCTACGAACCCGTGGGACCTTGTTCGAATCCCGGCCCTGGCAGTCGGCGTGAAACCCAAGAAGCTGCTCAGCCTCCTTTTTGGGCTGGTCGATAAATGGGTACCTGGTGTAATCTGGGGAAGGTAAGTTGATGTAACCCGGATGTCACACTGGCCCTGTGTCCCGGGGTAATGGGTTCTTATACCCCACAGGCTCTAGGGCGGATGGGCCGGAGGTGAGCAGCGAGGCTACGCGCAGCTATAGCGTATGCCTCCAATTTTACCTTTAACTCGGTCCCAAATTAACGTAATGAGACCTAACCCAACCCCACTTATATGTCAGAGTAGGAATGAACGTTTGTTTCTTGCACCACTACGCACTAATATAATGGAAACGGGTCATTAGGATGTCTTTAGTTCCCTCTAGTAATATCCTTCTATATGAGAGAGAAAAAAAGGAGCTACGGAATGACTTAGCCGGTATTATAAACTCTCCATTCTTAGGCCATTCCCTTGAGGTCTTTGCTAACAACATCAGTCAACGAAAAACTCCGTTCTCTAGGAGCTGTCTATGAGCCATTGTACGGGTTAATGGCTTCCCTCCTGTACAAGATAATGGATGCACCCAACATATGAAGTCTCCAAAGTAACAGGGTAGCGCTAGTAGACCAACGAAAAAGTAGGTGGACACAGGGTCAGCTTCTCTCAGGTGATATCAGATGATGGCCTGGAACTCCCCTTGTGTGCCGTTTACCAAGTGTATCTCCGCGAGGCCACATTGATCCCACTTAAGTGCTGACAACGAGGTTACGGCCCATGTCTTGCCGATGACACTCCGTTTTATTTTAGTCCAAAAGTAATTTTCTTGTTATTCAGGGGTGGAAAGGTATAATTGCTAACGCTCTGCTGTCGTTTGTGTCGTGGGAGCAGCTTAGTTTTGTACGTTCATTTATTATAATTAGTATGATCTATCTATTCCCTGGCATCATGTTTTAGGAATGAAAATAACGCAAACGTCTTTATCCCTAGATGTGTTATTGAATCAATTTTAATGTGCTGTTTTGCTGGCCGTTGACGGGAAGAGACCTGTCTCGATGCAACACTCGTCAACTTCAGTGTACGTGTGCCCGAGAGGAAGTCCCTGTTTGGCGCAAGACAGTGTGGCGTGTATGACGTGTTGTGGTGGAGGCAGGACAAGTATGTGACAAACATAACACAAGGAATCTGCAGGAGGCTGGTCGTCCTCTATAAGACAACTCCTGTAAACCCATCCCCAGCTAACCTGTTGGTGGTTTAGGACGAAGTGGTGGGGGCAGAGAAGGAGGCCGAGGATGCTTGCCGTGACTTTATTGTGAGTGATGCATGAGGCGAGGGAATAAATACAAGATGACGTGGCACGGTGTGGTCCAGGGGCGTTGCAGGGATTGTCAGCTGGGGAGGGGCGGGGAGGGGCGGTGCGGTGCGGTGCAGAGCGGTACGGTGCAGGGACACCAGGATATATTAGGCCTAGCGGCCGTAGCCCTGCGTGGGTCTGGTGGTGGGGGCGCCGTATCTCTGTTGGGGGAACTGGGCCTCGCCTTCGTAGGTGACCTGCGCCACGAAGCCGGAGTCGCCGCTGACGGTGTAGTCGACGCGCTGGAGGCGGCCGTCGGGCAGCTGCACGTAGTAGGATCCCTTCGTGTTGTCGCCCTGGCGGGACTCCTGCTGGCCGTAGTTGTTGCTGGAGGGCGCGTCGTTGACGGCCCAGTTGAAGTCATAGTTGGCGGGGGCGGCGTTTTGCTGGGTGGGCCCGTAGGAGGTGGCAGCGGTGCTCGCGAGGGTGGCGGCGAGGCCCAGGAGGAGGAGGGAGAGCTGTGGGCGTGTAAAGGAATGGGTTAGTGTGTGTGTGTGAGTGGTGGATCAGGGAAAGATAAGGAGCTGGAGAGTTTTGGGGCGAAGAATGTGGTACTATCAGGAATGGGGGAGGAATAGAGACCCAAACGGGTCTACATTTTGTTCAAGAGGTGTCCTGATGCAGGCTATGGTAATGTTTGTGGTTTGAAGGTGACATAAAAGGTGGAATAGCTAATGATTTAGAACATCTTCAGCAAGGGGGTGCTGGTGGAGGATTACTCGGCAGTCTGTCTGTTTGTAATATTTCATGAACTGTAATGATAATCTTAAGTAAGTCTCGTGCATTAGTGCTTTATGAAGGGTGTACATGTTTCTAGTATGGCTCAGAAGAGCTGTTCACACGAATAGAGCGGATGAATGATGCAAAACGGAGAGGCACTGGTTGACTGACAGGCTGAAGAGAGACCGGTGAATGACGGGACCGGTGACGGGCATTGTTATGCGGGGCACGAGAACATTTTCAGCGGTGCCTCGGGAGGCTGGGCACGGAGTCCCTCAGTCCAGAAGAACAACAAACACTAATACAATGGTAGCCAGCGGCCAACAGGCAGCAGCAGCAGGCAGCAGCGGCGGGAACCCACCTTTGCGGCCATCGTTGTGTTGGTGTGGGTTGGAGCGGGAGTGGTGGTGTTGGCGAGCCCCGCCGCGGCTTATATAGCGGCGCGGCGCCTCGCGGCTCACGCTGGGAAAAGTTGAGGAGCCCTGAACGCCGGTGTCACGGGACACAAGGGAGCCGACGAGGGCGAGGGGGAGTTGGGGGTCAGCGGCGGGAGAGCTGCTGGACACACTTTACAAGCTGTGGTGAACAGCCTTAAGCTGTAAAACTTTAAGAGAAATTTTATGTGAAAGAATTTTCTATGAAGTCGAAAGCAATGAGGAAAAGGTGCAGATTCATGCATAAATGATATAACGAGGTTTTCTTTGAAATAATGAAGAGTCAGTGAACATCATAAAGGTAAGGTAAAGGTGGGTGCATACACTCCAGCTGCGCGTGGCCGCTGTTCTCATCTCCGATACGATGGCT
The DNA here is from genome assembly GCF_024679095.1 of Eriocheir sinensis. NCBI lineage: Eukaryota > Metazoa > Arthropoda > Malacostraca > Decapoda > Varunidae > Eriocheir > Eriocheir sinensis. Next base: position 3,526,559 of record NC_066527.1, on the reverse strand, counting down.
CCTTCAGCCTGTGATAGATAGCAATCAATTTCACCGGGACACTGGCCAGTGTGAAATCCGGGATTTCCGCACATAACCTTCCTCAGGTTGGCCCAGGTACCTATTTATCGACAACCTGAAAGGGAGGATGAACAGCTGGGTGTTCTGCACGTGGACTTCCCGGGCCGGGATTCGAACCCGGGCCCGCGGAGTGGTATCCAGGGACACTGACCACTAGACCACGGAGAAAAAAAGCAAACTTTGCATCTAAATCTGAAGAGACGTGTAATGGAGGCATTTTTTGTCCTTCTGAATAGATGTTATTGACATGGGCAGTACAGACACTTAAACATGGTTACGTCAGAGAGGCAGTGGTCTACGCGCCAACAATTGACTGTCGTACGACCGCCATTAATTGCCCTTCTGCCCTAAACGTTGCCGTCGCAGTTTCAATCACGAGAGCGGTGGAGGTTGTTGGGCCACATCACTAAGGAACTAACTCAACCCAACGCAACCCAATCAAATGCAACCCAATTCAATCCATCTCAATTCACTACCGTACATCCCAGCCAAAACTAATCATACTCTACCCAATGCATCACATCCTAACTAAAGTTAACACTCTAACAACGCAACTAAAGTGAATTTAACATTGGTTCCGTAGGTCAGTGGCTAGCATGCTTACCTACGAACCCGTGGGACCTTGTTGGAATCCCGGCCCTGGCAGTCGGCGTGAAACCCAAGAAGCTGCTCAGCCTCCTTTTTGACCTGGTCGATAAATGGGTACCTGGTGTAATCTGGGGAAGGTAAGTTGATGTAACCCGGATGTCACACTGGCCCTGTGTCCCGGGGTAATGGGTTCTTATCCCCCACAGGCTCTAGGGCGGATGGGCCGGAGGTGAGCAGCGAGGCTACGCGCAGCTATAGCGTATGCCTCCAATTTTACCTTTAACTCGGTCCCAAATGAACGTAATGAGACCTAACCCAACCCCACTTATATGTCAGAGTAGGAATGAACGTTTGTTTCTTGCACCACTACGCACTAATATAATGGAAACGGGTCATTAGGATGTCTTTAGTTCCCTCTAGTAATATCCTTCTATATGAGAGAGAAAAAAAGGAGCTACGGAATGACTTAGCCGGTATTATAAACTCTCCATGCTTAGGCTATTCCCTTTAGGTCTTTGCTAACAACATCAGTCAACGAAAAACTCTGTTCCCTAGGAGCTGTCTATGAGCCATTGTACGGGTTAATGGCTACCCTCCTGGACAAGATAATGGATACACCCAACATATTAAGTCTCCTTAGTAACAGTTTAGCGCTAGTAGACCAACGAAAAAGTAGGTGGACACAGGGTCAGCTTCTCTCAGGTGATATCAGATGATGGCCAGCAACTCCCCTTGTGTGCCGTTTACCAAGTGTGTCTCCGCGAGGCCACATTCATCCCACTTAAGTGCTGACAACGAGGTGACGGTCCATGTCTTGCCGATGACACTCCGTTTTATTTTAGTCCAAAAGTAATTTTCTTGTTATTCAGGGGTGGAAAGGTATAATTGCTAACGCTCTACTGTCGTTTGTGTCGTGGGAGAGCAGCTTAGTTTTGTACGTTCATTTATTATAATTAGTATGATCTATCTATTCTCTGGTGTCATGTTTTAGGAATGAAAATAACGCAAACGTTTCATCCTTGGACGTGTTACTAAATCAATTTTAATGTGCTGTTTTGCTGGCCGGTGAGGGGAAGAGACCTGTCTCGGTGCAACACTCGTTAAGTTCGGTGTACGTGTGCCCGAGATCAAGTTCCTGTTTGGCGCAACACAGTGTGGCGTGTATGACGTGTGGTGATGGAGGCAGGAGAAGTGTGTGACGAACATAACACAAGGAATCTGCAGGAGGCTGGTCGTCCTCTATAGACAGCTCCTGTAAACCCATCCTCAGGTAACGTGTTGGTGGTTTAGGACGGAGTGGTGGGAGCAGAGAAGGAGGCCGAGGATGCTTGTCGTGACTTTATTGTGAGTGATGCATGAGTCGAAGAAATAAATACAAGATGGCGTGGCACGGTGTGGTCCAGGGGCGTTGCAGGGGTTGTCAGCCGGGGAGGGGCGGGGAGGGGCGGTGCGGTGCGGTGCAGTGCGTTACGGTGCAGGGACACCAGGATGTATTAGGCCTAGCGGACGTAGCCCTGCGTGGGTCTGGTGGTGGGGGCGCCGTATCTCTGCTGGGGGAACTGGGCCTCGCCCTCGTAGGTGACCTGCCCCACGAAGCCGGAGTCGCCGCTGACGGTGTAGTCGACGCGCTGGAGGCGGCCGTCGGGCAGCTGCACGTAGTAGGATCCCTTGGTGTTGTCGCCCTGGCGGGACTCCTGCTGACCGTAGTTGTTGCTGGAGGGCGCGTCGTTGACGGCCCAGTTGAAGTCATAGTTGGCGGGGGCGGCGTTTTGCTGGGTTGTCCCGTAGGAGGTGGCATCGGTGCTCGCGAGGGTGGCGGCGAGGCCCAGGAGGAGGAGGGAGAGCTGTGGGCGTGTAAAGGAAGGGGTTAGTGTGTGTGTGTGAGTGGTGGATCAGGGAAAGATAAGGAGCAGGAGAGTTTTGGGGCGAGGAATGGGGTACTATCAGGAATGGGGGAGGAATAGAGACCCAAACGGGTCTACATTTTGTTTAAGAGGTGTCCTGATGCAGGCTATGGTAATGTTTGTGGTTTGAAGGTGACATAAAAGGTGGAATAGCTAATGATTTAGAACATTTTAGCAAGGGGGTGCAGATGCAGGATTACTCGGCAGTCTGTCTGTTTGTAATGTTTCATGAACTGTAATGATAATCTTAAGTAAGTCTCGTGTATCAGTGGTTTATGAAGGCTGTACATGTTTCTAGTGTGGCTCCGAAGAGCTGTTCACACGAATAGAGCGGTTGAATGATGCAAAACGGAGAGTCACTGGCTGACTGACAGGCTGAAGAGAGACCGGTGAATGACGGGACCGGTGACGGGCATTGTTATGCGGGGCACGAGAACATTTTCAGCAGTGCCTCGGGAGGCTGGGCACGGAGTCCCTCAGTCCAGAAGAACAACAAACACAAATACAATGGTAGGCAGTGGCCAACAGGCAGCAGCAGCAGGCAGCAGCGGCGGGAACCCACCTTTGCGGCCATCGTTGTGTTGGTGTGCGTTGGAGCGGGAGTGGTGGTGTTGGCGAGCCCTGCCGCGGCTTATATAGCGGCGCGGCACCTCGCGGCTCACGCTGGGAAAAGTCAAGGAGCCCTGGACGCCGCGGTCACGGGACACTAGGGAGCCAACGAGGGAGAGGGGGAGTTGGGGGTCATCGGCGGGAGAGCTGCTGGACACACTTTACAAGCTGTGGTGAACAGCCTTAAGCTGTGAAACTTTAAGAGGAATTTTATGTGAAAGAATTTTCAATGAAGTCGAAAGCAATGAGGAAAATGTGCAGATTCATGCATAAATGATGTAACGAGGTTTTCTTTGGAATAATGAAGTCAGTGAACATCATAAAGGTAAGGTAAAGGTGGGTGCCTACGCTCCAGCTGCGCGTGACCGCTATTGTCATATCCGATCGGATGGCTCCTTATGCCTGTGATAGGTAAGAATCAATTTCCCCGGGACACGGGCCAGTGTGAAATCCGGGATTGCCGCAGTTAACCTTCCTCAGGTTTCCTCAGGTACCTATTTATCGACAACCCGAAAGGGATTATGAACAGCTGGGTGGGCTGCACGCGGACTTCCCGGGCCGGGACTCGAACCCGGGCCCGCGGAGTGGTATCCAGGGACACTGACCACTAGACCACGGAGAAAAAAAGTAATATTTGCATCTAAATCTGAAGAGACGTGTAATGGAGGCATTCTTTGTCCTTCTGAATAGATGTTATTGACATGGGCAGTACAGACACTTAAACATGGTTACGTCAGAGAGGCAGTGGTCTACGCGCCAACAATTGACTGTCGTACGACCGCCATTAATTGCCATTCTGCCCTAAACGTTGCCGTCGCAGGTTCAATCACGAGAGCGGTGGAGGTTGTTGGGCCACATATCTAAGGAACCAACTCGACCCAACGCAACCCAATTAAATACTGCCCAATTCAATCCATCTCAATTCACTACCGTACATCCCAGCCAAAACTAATCATACTCTACCCAATGCATCACATCCTAACTAAAGTTAACACTCTAACAACGCAACTAAAGTGAATTTAACATTGGTTCCGTAGGTCAGTGGCTAGCATGCTTACCTACGAACCCGTGGGACCTTGTTCGAATCCCGGCCCTGGCAGTCGGCGTGAAACCCAAGAAGCTGCTCAGCCTCCTTTTTGGGCTGGTCGATAAATGGGTACCTGGTGTAATCTGGGGAAGGTAAGTTGATGTAACCCGGATGTCACACTGGCCCTGTGTCCCGGGGTAATGGGTTCTTATGCCCCACAGGCTCAAGGGCGGATGGGACGGAGGTGAGCAGCGAGGCTACGCGCAGCTATAGCGTATGCCTCCAATTTTACCTTTAACTCGGTCCCAAATGAACGTAATCAGACCTAACCCAACCCCACTTATATGTCAGAGTAGGAATGAACGTTTGTTTCTTGCACCACTACGCACTAATATAATGGAAACGGGTCATTAGGATGTCTTTAGTTCCCTCTAGTAATATCCTTCTATATGAGAGAGAAAAAAAGGAGCTACGGAATGACTTAGCCGGTATTATAAACTGTCCACTCTTAGGCCATTCCCTTGAGGTCAATGCTAACAATATCAGTCAACGAAACTTCGTTCCCTAGGAGCTGTCTATGAGCCATTGTACGGGTTAATGGCTACCCTCCTGGACAAGATAATGGATACACCCAACATATTAAGTCTCCTTAGTAACAGTTTAGCGCTAGTAGACCAACGAAAAACTAGGTGGAAAAAGGGTCAGCTTCTCCCAGGTGATGTCAGATGATGGCCAGCAACTCCCCTTGTGTGGCGTTTACCAAGTGTATCTCCGCGAGGCCACATTCATCCCACTTAAGTGCTGACAACGAGGTGACGGCCCATGTCTTGCCGATGACACTCCGTTTTATTTTAGTCCAAAAGTAATTTTCTTGTTATTCAGGGGTGGAAAGGTATAATTGCTAACGCTCTACTGTCGTTTGTGTCGTGGGAGAGCAGCTTAGTTTTGTACGTTCATTTATTATAATTAGTATGATCTATCTATTCTCTGGTGTCATGTTTTAGGAATGAAAATAACGCAAACGTTTCATCCCTGGACGTGTTACTAAATCAATTTTAATGTGCTGTTTTGCTGGCCGGTGAGGGGAGGAGACCTGTCTCGGTGCAACACTCGTTAAGTTCGGTGTACGTGTGCCCGAGATCAAGTCCCTGTTTGGCGCAACACAGTGTGGCGTGTATGACGTGTGGTGATGGAGGCAGGAGAAGTGTGTGACGAACATAACACAAGGAATCTGCAGGAGGCTGGTCGTCCTCTATAGACAGCTCCTGTAAACCCATCCTCAGCTAACGTGTTGGTGGTTTAGGACGGAGTGGTGGGAGCAGAGAAGGAGGCCGAGGATGCTTGCCGTGACTTTATTGTGAGTGATGCATGAGTCGAGGAAATAAATACAAGATGGCGTGGCACGGTGTGGTCCAGGGGCGTTGCAGGGGTTGTCAGCCGGGGAGGGGCGGGGAGGGGCGGTGCGGTGAGGTGCAGTGCGTTACGGTGCAGGGACACCAGGATGTATTAGGCCTAGCGGACGTAGCCCTGCGTGGGTCTGGTGGTGGGGGCGCCGTATCTCTGCTGGGGGAACTGGGCCTCGCCCTCGTAGGTGACCTGCCCCACGAAGCCAGAGTCGCCGCTGACGGTGTAGTCGACGCGCTGGAGGCGGCCGTCGGGCAGCTGCACGTAGTAGGATCCCTTGGTGTTGTCGCCCTGGCGGGACTCCTGCTGACCGTAGTTGTTGCTGGAGGGCGCGTCGTTGACGGCCCAGTTGAAGTCATAGTTGGCGGGGGCGGCGTTTTGCTGGGTTGTCCCGTAGGAGGTGGCAGCGGTGCTCGCGAGGGTGGCGGCGAGGCCCAGGAGGAGGAGGGAGAGCTGTGGGCGTGTAAAGGAAGGGGTTAGTGTGTGTGTGTGAGTGGTGGATCAGGGAAAGATAAGGAGCTGGAGAGTTTTGGGGCGAGGAATGGGGTACTATCAGGAATGGGGGAGGAATAGAGACCCAAACGGGTCTACATTTTGTTTAAGAGGTGTCCTGATGCAGGCTATGGTAATGTTTGTGGTTTGAAGGTGACATAAAAGGTGGAATAGCTAATGATTTAGAACATCTTCAGCAAGGGGGTGCAGGTGCAGGATTACTCGGCAGTCTGTCTGTTTGTAATGTTTCATGAACTGTAATGATAATCTTAAGTAAGTCTCGTGCATCAGTGGTTTATGAAGGCTGTACATGTTTCTAGTGTGGCTCAAAAGAGCTGTTCACACGAATAGAGCGGTTGAATGATGCAAAACGGAGAGTCACTGGCTGACTGACAGGCTGAAGAGAGACCGGTGAATGACGGGACCGGTGACGGGCATTGTTATGCGGGGCACGAGAACATTTTCAGCAGTGCCTCGGGAGGCTGGGCACGGAGTCCCTCAGTCCAGAAGAACAACAAACACTAATACAATGGTAGGCAGTGGCCAACAGGCAGCAGCAGCAGGCAGCAGCGGCGGGAACCCACCTTTGCGGCCATCGTTGTGTTGGTGTGCGTTGAAGCGGGAGTGGTGGTGTTGGCGAGCCCCGCCGCGGCTTATATAGCGGCGCGGCGCCTCGCGGCTCACGCTGGGAAAAGTCAAGGAGCCCTGGACGCCGCGGTCACGGGACACTAGGGAGCCAACGAGGGAGAGGGGGAGTTGGGGGTCATCGGCGGGAGAGCTGCTGGACACACTTTACAAGCTGTGGTGAACAGCCTTAAGCAGTGAAACTTTAAGAGGAATTTTATGTGAAAGAATTTTCAATGAAGTTGAAAGCAATGAGGAAAATGTGCAGATTCATGCATAAATGATGTAACGAGGTTTTCTTTGGAATAATGAAGTCAGTGAACATCATAAAGGTAAGGTAAAGGTGGGTGCCTACGCTCCAGCTGCGCGTGACCGCTATTGTCATATCCGATCGGATGGCTCCTTATGCCTGTGATAGGTAAGAATCAATTTCCCCGGGACACGGGCCAGTGTGAAATCCGGGATTGACGCAGTTAACCTTCCTCAGGTTTCCTCAGGTACCTATTTATCGACAACCCGAAAGGGAGTATGAACAGCTGGGTGGGCTGCACGCGGACTTCCCGGGCCGGGACTCGAACCCGGGCCCGCGGAGTGGTATCCAGGGACACTGACCACTAGACCACGGAGAAAAAAAGTAATATTTGCATCTAAATCTGAAGAGACGTGTAATGGAGGCATTCTTTGTCCTTCTGAATAGATGTTATTGACATGGGCAGTACAGACACTTAAACATGGTTACGTCAGAGAGGCAGTGGTCTACGCGCCAACAATTGACTGTCGTACGACCGCCATTAATTGCCATTCTGCCCTAAACGTTGCCGTCGCAGGTTCAATCACGAGAGCGGTGGAGGTTGTTGGGCCACATATCTAAGGAACCAACTCGACCCAACGCAACCCAATTAAATACTGCCCTATTCAATCCATCTCAATTCACTACCGTACATCCCAGCCAAAACTAATCATACTCTACCCAATGCATCACATCCTAACTAAAGTTAACACCCTAACAGCGCAACTAAAGTGAATTTAACATTGGTTCCGTAGGTCAGTGGCTAGCATGCTTACCTACGAACCCGTGGGACCTTGTTCGAATCCCGGCCCTGGCAGTCGGCGTGAAACCCAAGAAGCTGCTCAGCCTCCTTTTTGGGCTGGTCGATAAATGGGTACCTGGTGTAATCTGGGGAAGGTAAGTTGATGTAACCCGGATGTCACACTGGCCCTGTGTCCCGGGGTAATGGGTTCTTATGCCCCACAGGCTCAAGGGCGGATGGGACGGAGGTGAGCAGCGAGGCTACGCGCAGCTATAGCGTATGCCTCCAATTTTACCTTTAACTCGGTCCGAAATGAACGTAATCAGACCTAACCCAACCCCACTTATATGTCAGAGTAGGAATGAACGTTTGTTTCTTGCACCACTACGCACTAATATAATGGAAACGGGTCATTAGGATGTCTTTAGTTCCCTCTAGTAATATCCTTCTATATGAGAGAGAAAAAAAAGGAGCTACGGAATGACTTAGCCGGTATTATAAACTGTCCACTCTTAGACCATTCCCTTGAGGTCAATGCTAACAATATCAGTCAACGAAACTTCGTTCCCTAGGAGCTGTCTATGAGCCATTGTCCGGGTTAATGGCTACCCTCCTGGACAAGATAATGGATACACCCAACATATTAAGTCTCCTTAGTAACAGTTTAGCGCTAGTAGACCAACGAAAAACTTGGTGGAAAAAGGGTCAGCTTCTCCCAGGTGATGTCAGATGATGGCCAGCAACTCCCCTTGTGTGGCGTTTACCAAGTGTATCTCCGCGAGGCCACATTCATCCCACTTAAGTGCTGACAACGAGGTGACGGCCCATGTCTTGCCGATGACACTCCGTTTTATTTTAGTCCAAAAGTAATTTTCTTGTTATTCAGGGGTGGAAAGGTATAATTGCTAACGCTCTGCTGTCGTTTGTGTCGTGGGAGAGCAGCTTAGTTTTGTACGTTCATTTATTATAATTAGTATGATCTATCTATTCCCTGGCATCATGTTTTAGGAATGAAAATAACGCAAACGTCTTTATCCCTAGATGTGTTATTGAATCAATTTTAATGTGCTGTTTTGCTGGCCGTTGACGGGAAGAGACCTGTCTCGATGCAACACTCGTCAACTTCAGTGTACGTGTGCCCGAGAGGAAGTCCCTGTTTGGCGCAAGACAGTGTGGCGTGTATGACGTGTTGTGGTGGAGGCAGGACAAGTATGTGACAAACATAACACAAGGAATCTGCAGGAGGCTGGTCGTCCTCTATAAGACAACTCCTGTAAACCCATCCCCAGCTAACCTGTTGGTGGTTTAGGACGAAGTGGTGGGGGCAGAGAAGGAGGCCGAGGATGCTTGCCGTGACTTTATTGTGAGTGATGCATGAGGCGAGGGAATAAATACAAGATGACGTGGCACGGTGTGGTCCAGGGGCGTTGCAGGGATTGTCAGCTGGGGAGGGGCGGGGAGGGGCGGTGCGGTGCGGTGCAGAGCGGTACGGTGCAGGGACACCAGGATATATTAGGCCTAGCGGCCGTAGCCCTGCGTGGGTCTGGTGGTGGGGGCGCCGTATCTCTGTTGGGGGAACTGGGCCTCGCCTTCGTAGGTGACCTGCGCCACGAAGCCGGAGTCGCCGCTGACGGTGTAGTCGACGCGCTGGAGGCGGCCGTCGGGCAGCTGCACGTAGTAGGATCCCTTCGTGTTGTCGCCCTGGCGGGACTCCTGCTGGCCGTAGTTGTTGCTGGAGGGCGCGTCGTTGACGGCCCAGTTGAAGTCATAGTTGGCGGGGGCGGCGTTTTGCTGGGTGGGCCCGTAGGAGGTGGCATCGGTGCTCGCGAGGGTGGCGGCGAGGCCCAGGAGGAGGAGGGAGAGCTGTGGGCGTGTAAAGGAAGGGGTTAGTGTGTGTGTGTGAGTGGTGGATCAGGGAAAGATAAGGAGCTGGAGAGTTTTGGGGCGAGGAATGTGGTACTATCAGGAATGGGGGAGGAATAGAGACCCAAACGGGTCTACATTTTGTTCAAGAGGTGTCCTGATGCAGGCTATGGTAATGTTTGTGGTTTGAAGGTGACATAAAAGGTGGAATAGCTAATGATTTAGAACATCTTCAGCAAGGGGGTGCTGGTGGAGGATTACTCGGCAGTCTGTCTGTTTGTAATATTTCATGAACTGTAATGATAATCTTAAGTAAGTCTCGTGCATTAGTGCTTTATGAAGGGTGTACATGTTTCTAGTATGGCTCAGAAGAGCTGTTCACACGAATAGAGCGGATGAATGATGCAAAACGGAGAGGCACTGGTTGACTGACAGGCTGAAGAGAGACCGGTGAATGACGGGACCGGTGACGGGCATTGTTATGTGGGGCACGAGAACATTTTCAGCGGTGTCTCGGGAGGCTGGGCACGGAGTCCCTCAGTCCAGAAGAACAGCAAACACTAATACAATGGTAGCCAGCGGCCAACAGGCAGCAGCAGCAGGCAGCAGCGGCGGGAACCCACCTTTGCGGCCATCGTTGTGTTGGTGTGGGTTGGAGCGGGAGTGGTGGTGTTGGCGAGCCCCGCCGCGGCTTATATAGCGGCGCGGCGCCTCGCGGCTCACGCTGGGAAAAGTTGAGGAGCCCTGAACGCCGGTGTCACGGGACACAAGGGAGCCGACGAGGGCGAGGGGGAGTTGGGGGTCAGCGGCGGGAGAGCTGCTGGACACACTTTACAAGCTGTGGTGAACAGCCTTAAGCTGTAAAACTTTAAGAAAAATTTTATGTGAAAGAATTTTCTATGAAGTCGAAAGCAATGAGGAAAAGGTGCAGATTCATGCATAAATGATATAACGAGGTTTTCTTTGAAATAATGAAGAGTCAGTGAACATCATAAAGGTAAGGTAAAGGTGGGTGCATACACTCCAGCTGCGCGTGGCCGCTGTTCTCATCTCCGATACGATGGCTCCTTCAGCCTGTGATAGATAGCAATCAATTTCACCGGGACACGGGCCAGTGTGAAATCCGGGATTTCCGCACATAACCTTCCTCAGGTTGGCCCAGGTACCTATTTATCGACAACCTGAAAGGGAGGATGAACAGCTGGGTGTTCTGCACGTGGACTTCCCGGGCCGGGATTCGAACCCGGGCCCGCGGAGTGGTATCCAGGGACACTGACCACTAGACCACGGAGAAAAAAAGCAAACTTTGCATCTAAATCTGAAGAGACGTGTAATGGAGGCGTTCTTTGTCCTTCTGAATAGATGTTATTGACATGGGCAGTACAGACACTTAAACATGGTTACGTCAGAGAGGCAGTGGTCTACGCGCCAACAATTGACTGTCGTACGACCGCCATTAATTGCCCTTCTGCCCTAAACGTTGCCGTCGCAGTTTCAATCGCGATAGCGGTGGAGGTTGTTGGGCCACATCACTAAGGAACTAACTCAACCCAACGCAACCCAATCAAATGCAACCCAATTCAATCCATCTCAATTCACTACCGTACATCCCAGCCAAAACTAATCATACTCTACCCAATGCATCACATCCTAACTAAAGTTAACACTCTAACAACGCAACTAAAGTGAATTTAACATTGGTTCCGTAGGTCAGTGGCTAGCATGCTTACCTACGAACCCGTGGGACCTTGTTGGAATCCCGGCCCTGGCAGTCGGCGTGAAACCCAAGAAGCTGCTCAGCCTCCTTTTTGACCTGGTCGATAAATGGGTACCTGGTGTAATCTGGGGAAGGTAAGTTGATGTAACCCGGATGTCACACTGGCCCTGTGTCCCGGGGTAATGGGTTCTTATACCCCACAGGCTCAAGGGCGGATGGGCCGGAGGTGAGCAGCGAGGCTACGCGCAGCTATAGCGTATGCCTCCAAATTTACCTTTAACTCGGTCCCAAATTAACGTAATCAGACCTAACCCAACCCCACTTATATGTCAGAGTAGGAATGAACGTTTGTTTCTTGCACCACTACGCACTAATATAATGGAAACGGGTCATTAGGATGTCTTTAGTTCCCTCCAGTAATATCCTTCTATATGAGAGAGAAAAAAAGGAGCTACGGAATGACTTAGCCGGTATTATAAACTCTCCATTCTTAGGCCATTCCCTTGAGGTCTTTGCTAACAACATCAGTCAACGAAAAACTCCGTTCTCTAGGAGCTGTCTATGAGCCATTGTACGGGTTAATGGCTTCCCTCCTGTACAAGATAATGGATGCACCCAACATATGAAGTCTCCAAAGTAACAGTTTAGCGCTAGTAGACCAACGAAAAAGTAGGTGGACACAGGGTCAGCTTCTCTCAGGTGATATCAGATGATGGCCTGGAACTCCCCTTGTTTGCCGTTTACCAAGTGTATCTCCGCGAGGCCACATTGATCCCACTTAAGTGCTGACAACGAGGTGACGGCCCATGTCTTGCCGATGACACTCCGTTTTATTTTAGTCCAAAAGTAATTTTCTTGTTATTCAGGGGTGGAAAGGTATAATTGCTAACGCTCTGCTGTCGTTTGTGTCGTGGGAGAGCAGCTTAGTTTTGTACGTTCATTTATTATAATTAGTATGATCTATCTATTCCCTGGCATCATGTTTTAGGAATGAAAATAACGCAAACGTCTTTATCCCTAGATGTGTTATTGAATCAATTTTAATGTGCTGTTTTGCTGGCCGTTGACGGGAAGAGACCTGTCTCGATGCAACACTCGTCAACTTCAGTGTACGTGTGCCCGAGAGGAAGTCCCTGTTTGGCGCAACACAGTGTGGCGTGTATGACGTGTTGTGGTGGAGGCAGGACAAGTATGTGACAAACATAACACAAGGAATCTGCAGGAGGCTGGTCGTCCTCTATAAGACAACTCCTGTAAACCCATCCCCAGCTAACCTGTTGGTGGTTTAGGACGAAGTGGTGGGGGCAGAGAAGGAGGCCGAGGATGCTTGCCGTGACTTTATTGTGAGTGATGCATGAGGCGAGGGAATAAATACAAGATGACGTGGCACGGTGTGGTCCAGGGGCGTTGCAGGGATTGTCAGCTGGGGAGGGGCGGGGAGGGGCGGTGCGGTGCGGTGCAGAGCGGTACGGTGCAGGGACACCAGGATATATTAGGCCTAGCGGCCGTAGCCCTGCGTGGGTCTGGTGGTGGGGGCGCCGTATCTCTGCTGGGGGAACTGGGCCTCGCCTTCGTAGGTGACCTGCGCCACGAAGCCGGAGTCGCCGCTGACGGTGTAGTCGACGCGCTGGAGGCGGCCGTCGGGCAGCTGCACGTAGTAGGATCCCTTGGTGTTGTCGCCCTGGCGGGACTCCTGCTGGCCGTAGTTGTTGCTGGAGGGCGCGTCGTTGACGGCCCAGTTGAAGTCATAGTTGGCGGGGGCGGCGTTTTGCTGGGTGGGCCCGTAGGAGGTGGCAGCGGTGCTCGCGAGGGTGGCGGCGAGGCCCAGGAGGAGGAGGGAGAGCTGTGGGCGTGTAAAGGAAGGGGTTAGTGTGTGTGTGTGAGTGGTGGATCAGGGAAAGATAAGGAGCAGGAGAGTTTTGGGGCGAGGAATGGGGTACTATCAGGAATGGGGGAGGAATAGAGACCCAAACGGGTCTACATTTTGTTCAAGAGGTGTCCTGATGCAGGCTATGGTAATGTTTGTGGTTTGAAGGTGACATAAAAGGTGGAATAGCTAATGATTTAGAACATCTTCAGCAAGGGGGTGCTGGTGGAGGATTACTCGGCAGTCTGTCTGTTTGTAATATTTCATGAACTGTAATGATAATCTTAAGTAAGTCTCGTGCATTAGTGTTTTATGAAGGGTGTACATGTTTCTAGTATGGCTCAGAAGAGCTTTTCACACGAATAGAGCGGATGAATGATGCAAAACGGAGAGGCACTGGTTGACTGACAGGCTGAAGAGAGACCGGTGAATGACGGGACCGGTGACGGGCATTGTTATGCGGGGCACGAGAACATTTTCAGCGGTGTCTCGGGAGGCTGGGCACGGAGTCCCTCAGTCCAGAAGAACAACAAACACTAATACAATGGTAGCCAGCGGCCAACAGGCAGCAGCAGCAGGCAGCAGCGGGAACCCACCTTTGCGGCCATCGTTGTGTTGGTGTGGGTTGGAGCGGGAGTGGTGGTGTTGGCGAGCCCCGCCGCGGCTTATATAGCGGCGCGGCGCCTCGCGGCTCACGCTGGGAAAAGTTGAGGAGCCCTGAACGCCGGTGTCACGGGACACAAGGGAGCCGACGAGGGCGAGGGGGAGTTGGGGGTCAGCGGCGGGAGAGCTGCTGGACACACTTTACAAGCTGTGGTGAACAGCCTTAAGCTGTAAAACTTTAAGAGAAATTTTATGTGAAAGAATTTTCTATGAAGTCGAAAGCAATGAGGAAAAGGTGCAGATTCATGCATAAATGATATAACGAGGTTTTCTTTGAAATAATGAAGAGTCAGTGAACATCATAAAGGTAAGGTAAAGGTGGGTGCATACACTCCAGCTGCGCGTGGCCGCTGTTCTCATCTCCGATACGATGGCTCCTTCAGCCTGTGATAGATAGCAATCAATTTCACCGGGACACTGGCCAGTGTGAAATCCGGGATTTCCGCACATAACCTTCCTCAGGTTGGCCCAGGTACCTATTTATCGACAACCTGAAAGGGAGGATGAACAGCTGGGTGTTCTGCACGTGGACTTCCCGGGCCGGGATTCGAACCCGGGCCCGCGGAGTGGTATCCAGGGACACTGACCACTAGACCACGGAGAAAAAAAGCAAACTTTGCATCTAAATCTGAAGAGACGTGTAATGGAGGCATTCTTTGTCCTTCTGAATAGATGTTATTGACATGGGCAGTACAGACACTTAAACATGGTTACGTCAGAGAGGCAGTGGTCTACGCGCCAACAATTGACTGTCGTACGACCGCCATTAATTGCCCTTCTGCCCTAAACGTTGCCGTCGCAGGTTCAATCACGAGAGCGGTGGAGGTTGTTGGGCCACATCACTAAGGAACTAACTCAACCCAACGCAACCCAATCAAATGCAACCCAATTCAATCCATCTCAATTCACTACCGTACATCCCAGCCAAAACTAATCATACTCTACCCAATGCATCACATCCTAACTAAAGTTAACACTCTAACAACGCAACTAAAGTGAATTTAACATTGGTTCCGTAGGTCAGTGGCTAGCATGCTTACCTACGAACCCGTGGGACCTTGTTGGAATCCCGGCCCTGGCAGTCGGCGTGAAACCCAAGAAGCTGCTCAGCCTCCTTTTTGACCTGGTCGATAAATGGGTACCTGGTGTAATCTGGGGAAGGTAAGTTGATGTAACCCGGATGTCACACTGGCCCTGTGTCCCGGGGTAATGGGTTCTTATACCCCACAGGCTCAAGGGCGGATGGGCCGGAGGTGAGCAGCGAGGCTACGCGCAGCTATAGCGTATGCCTCCAAATTTACCTTTAACTCGGTCCCAAATTAACGTAATCAGACCTAACCCCACTTATATGTCAGAGTAGGAATGAACGTTTGTTTCTTGCACCACTACGCACTAATATAATGGAAACGGGTCATTAGGATGTCTTTAGTTCCCTCTAGTAATATCCTTCTATATGAGAGAGAAAAAAAGGAGCTACGGAATGACTTAGCCGGTATTATAAACTCTCCATTCTTAGGCCATTCCCTTGAGGTCTTTGCTAACAACATCAGTCAACGAAAAACTCCGTTCTCTAGGAGCTGTCTATGAGCCATTGTACGGGTTAATGGCTTCCCTCCTGTACAAGATAATGGATGCACCCAACATATGAAGTCTCCAAAGTAACAGTTTAGCGCTAGTAGACCAACGAAAAAGTAGGTGGACACAGGGTCAGCTTCTCTCAGGTGATATCAGATGATGGCCTGGAACTCCCCTTGTGTGCCGTTTACCAAGTGTATCTCCGCGAGGCCACATTGATCCCACTTAAGTGCTGACAACGAGGTTACGGCCCATGTCTTGCCGATGACACTCCGTTTTATTTTAGTCCAAAAGTAATTTTCTTGTTATTCAGGGGTGGAAAGGTATAATTGCTAACGCTCTGCTGTCGTTTGTGTCGTGGGAGAGCAGCTTAGTTTTGTACGTTCATTTATTATAATTAGTATGATCTATCTATTCCCTGGCATCATGTTTTAGGAATGAAAATAACGCAAACGTCTTTATCCCTAGATGTGTTATTGAATCAATTTTAATGTGCTGTTTTGCTGGCCGTTGACGGGAAGAGACCTGTCTCGATGCAACACTCGTCAACTTCAGTGTACGTGTGCCCGAGAGGAAGTCCCTGTTTGGCGCAAGACAGTGTGGCGTGTATGACGTGTTGTGGTGGAGGCAGGACAAGTATGTGACAAACATAACACAAGGAATCTGCAGGAGGCTGGTCGTCCTCTATAAGACAACTCCTGTAAACCCATCCCCAGCTAACCTGTTGGTGGTTTAGGACGAAGTGGTGGGGGCAGAGAAGGAGGCCGAGGATGCTTGCCGTGACTTTATTGTGAGTGATGCATGAGGCGAGGGAATAAATACAAGATGACGTGGCACGGTGTGGTCCAGGGGCGTTGCAGGGATTGTCAGCTGGGGAGGGGCGGGGAGGGGCGGTGCGGTGCGGTGCAGAGCGGTACGGTGCAGGGACACCAGGATATATTAGGCCTAGCGGCCGTAGCCCTGCGTGGGTCTGGTGGTGGGGGCGCCGTATCTCTGCTGGGGGAACTGGGCCTCGCCTTCGTAGGTGACCTGCGCCACGAAGCCGGAGTCGCCGCTGACGGTGTAGTCGACGCGCTGGAGGCGGCCGTCGGGCAGCTGCACGTAGTAGGATCCCTTCGTGTTGTCGCCCTGGCGGGACTCCTGCTGGCCGTAGTTGTTGCTGGAGGGCGCGTCGTTGACGGCCCAGTTGAAGTCATAGTTGGCGGGGGCGGCGTTTTGCTGGGTGGGCCCGTAGGAGGTGGCAGCGGTGCTCGCGAGGGTGGCGGCGAGGCCCAGGAGGAGGAGGGAGAGCTGTGGGCGTGTAAAGGAATGGGTTAGTGTGTGTGTGTGAGTGGTGGATCAGGGAAAGATAAGGAGCTGGAGAGTTTTGGGGCGAGGAATGGGGTACTATCAGGAATGGGGGAGGAATAGAGACCCAAACGGGTCTACATTTTGTTTAAGAGGTGTCCTGATGCAGGGTATGGTAATGTTTGTGGTTTGAAGGTGACATAAAAGGTGGAATAGCTAATGATTTAGAACATCTTCAGCAAGGGGGTGCAGGTGCAGGATTACTCGGCAGTCTGTCTGTTTGTAATGTTTTATGAACTGTAATGATAATCTTAAGTAAGTCTCGTGCATTAGTGCTTTATGAAGGCTGTACATGTTTCTAGTGTGGCTCAAAAGAGATGTTCACACGAATAGAGCGGTTGAATGATGCAAAACGGAGAGGCACTGGCTGACTGACAGGCTGAAGAGAGACCGGTGAATGACGGGACCGGTGACGCGCATTGTCATGCGGGGCACGAGAACATTTTCAGCAGTGCCCCGGGAGGCTGGGCACGGAGTCCCTCAGTCCAGAAGAACAACAAAAACTAATACAATGGTAGGCAGCGGCCAACAGGCAGCAGCAGCAGGCAGCAGCGGCGGGAACCCACCTTTGCGGCCATCGTTGTGTTGGTGTGGGTTGGAGCGGGAGTGGTGGTGTTGGCGAGCCCCGCCGCGGCTTATATAGCGGCGCGGCGCCTCGCGGCTCACGCTGGGAAAAGTCGAGGAGCCCTGGACGCGGCGTCCAGGGCTCCTCAAGGGAGCCGACGAAGGAGAGGGGGAGTTGGGGGTCAGCGGCGGGAGAGCTGCTGGACACACTTTACAAGCTGTGGTGAGCAGCCTTAAGCTGTGAAACTTTAAGAGTAATTTTATGTGAAAGAATTTTCAATGAAGTCGAAAGCAATGAGGAAAAGGTGCAGATTCATGCTTAAATGATGTAACGAGGTTTTCTTTGAAATAATGAAGAGTCAGTGAATATCATAAAGGTAAGGTAAAGGTGGGTGCATACACTCCAGCTGCGCGTGGCCGCTGTTCTCATCTCCGATACGATGGCTCCTTCAGCCTGTGATAGGTAGCAATCAATTTCACCGGGACACGGGCCAGTGTGAAATCCGGGATTGCCGCAGTTAACCTTCCTCAGGTTGCCCCAGGTACCTATTTATCGACAACCTGAAAGTTAGGATGAACAGTTGGGTGGGCTGCACGTGGACTTCCCGGGCCGGGACTCGAACCCGGGCCCGCGGAGTGGTATACAGGCACACTGACCACTAGACCGCGGAGAAAAAAAGCAAGCTCTGCATCTAAATCTGAAGAGACGTGTAATAGAGGCATTCTTTGTCCTTCTGAATAGATGTTATTGACATGGGCAGTACAGACACTTAAACATGGTTACGTCAGAGAGGCAGTGGTCTACGCGCCAACAATTGACTGTCGTACGACCGCCATTAATTGCCATTCTGCCCTAAACGTTGCCGTCGCAGGTTCAATCACGAGAGCGGTGGAGGTTGTTGGGCCACATCACTAAGGAACTAACTCAACCCAACGCAACCCAATCAAATGCAACCCAATTCAATCCATCTCAGTTCACTACCGTACATCCCAGCCAAAACTAATCATACTCTACCCAGTGCATCACATCCTAACTAAAGTTAACACCCTAACAGCGCAACTAAAGTGAATTTAACATTGGTTCCGTAGGTCAGTGGCTAGCATGCTTACCTACGAACCCGTGGGACCTTGTTGGAATCCCGGCCCTGGCAGTCGGTGTGAAACCCAAGAAGCTGCTCAGCCTCCTTTTTGACCTGGTCGATAAATGGGTACCTGGTGTAATCTGGGGAAGGTAAGTTGATGTAACCCGGATGTCACACTGGCCCTGTGTCCCGGGGTAATGGGTTCTTATGCCCCACAGGCTCAAGGGCGGATGGGCCGGAGGTGAGCAGCGAGGCTACGCGCAGCTATAGCGTATGCCTCCAATTTTACCTTTAACTCGGTCCCAAATGAACGTAATCAGACCTAACCCAACCCCACTTATATGTCAGAGTAGGAATGAACGTTTGTTTCTTGCACCACTACGCACTAATATAATGGAAACGGGTCATTAGGATGTCTTTAGTTCCCTCTAGTAATATCCTTCTATATGAGAGAGAAAAAAAGGAGCTACGGAATGACTTAGCCGGTATTATAAACTCTCCATTCTTAGGCCATTTCCTTGAGGTCTTTGCTAACAACATCAGTCAACGAAAAACTCCGTTCTCTAGGAGCTGTCTATGAGCCATTGTACGGGTTAATGGCTTCCCTCCTGTACAAGATAATGGATACACCCAACATATGAAGTCTCCAAAGTAACAGTTTAGCGCTAGTAGACCAACGAAAAAGTAGGTGGACACAGGGTCAGCTTCTCTCAGGTGATATCAGATGATGGCCAGCAACTCCCCTTGTGTGCCGTTTACCAAGGGTGTCTCCGCGAGGCCACATTCATCCCACTTAAGTGCTGACAACGAGGTGACGGCCCATGTCTTGCCGATGATACTTCGTTTTATTTCAGTCCTAAAGTAATTTTCTTGTTATTCAGGGGTGGAAAGGTATAATTGCTAACGCTCAGCTGTCGTTTGTGTCGTGGGAGAGCAGCTTAGTTTTGTACGTTCATTTATTATAATTAGTATGATCTATCTATTCCCTGGCATCATGTTTTAGGAATGAAAATAACGCAAACGTCTTTATCCCTAGATGTGTTATTGAATCAATTTTAATGTGCTGTTTTGCTGGCCGTTGACGGGAAGAGACCTGTCTCGATGCAACACTCGTCAACGTCAGTGTACGTGTGCCCGAGAGGAAGTCCCTGTTTGGCGCAACACAGTGTGGCGTGTATGACGTGTTGTGGTGGAGGCAGGACAAGTATGTGACGAACATAACACAAGGAATCTGCAGGAGGCTGGTCGTCCTCTATAAGACAACTCCTGTAAACCCATCCCCAGCTAACGTGTTGGTGGTTTAGGACGAAGTGGTGGGGGCAGAGAAGGAGGCCGAGGATGCTTGCCGTGACTTTATTGTGAGTGATGCATGAGGTGAGGGAATAAATATAAGATGACGTGGCACGGTGTGGTCCAGGGGCGTTGCAGGGATTGTCAGCTGAGGAGGGGCGGGGAGGGGCGGTGCTGTGCGGTGCAGAGCGGTACGGTGCAGGGACACCAGGATGTATTAGGCCTAGCGGCCGTAGCCCTGCGTGGGTCTGGTGGTGGGGGCGCCGTATCTCTGTTGGGGGAACTGGGCCTCGCCTTCGTAGGTGACCTGCGCCACGAAGCCGGAGTCGCCGCTGACGGTGTAGTCGACGCGCTGGAGGCGGCCGTCGGGCAGCTGCACGTAGTAGGATCCCTTCGTGTTGTCGCCCTGGCGGGACTCCTGCTGGCCGTAGTTGTTGCCGGAGGGCGCGTCGTTGACGGCCCAGTTGAAGTCATAGTTGGCGGGGGCGGCGTTTTGCTGGGTTGTCCCGTAGGAGGTGGCATCGGTGCTCGCGAGGGTGGCGGCGAGGCCCAGGAGGAGGAGGGAGAGCTGTGGGCGTGTAAAGGAAGGGGTTAGTGTGTGTGTGTGAGTGGTGGATCAGGGAAAGATAAGGAGCAGGAGAGTTTTGGGGCGAGGAATGGGGTACTATCAGGAATGGGGGAGGAATAGAGACCCAAACGGGTCTACATTTTGTTCAAGAGGTGTCCTGATGCAGGCTATGGTAATGTTTGTGGTTTGAAGGTGACATAAAAGGTGGAATAGCTAATGATTTAGAACATCTTCAGCAAGGGGGTGCAGGTGCAGGATTACTCGGCAGTCTGTCTGTTTGTAATGTTTCATGAACTGTAATGATAATCTTAAGTAAGTCTCGTGCATTAGTGCTTTATGAAGGCTGTACATGTTTCTAGTGTGGCTCAAAAGAGCTGTTCACACGAATAGAGCGGTTGAATGATGCAAAACGGAGGGGCACTGGCTGACTGACAGGCTGAAGAGAGACCGTTGAATGACGGGACCGGTGACGGGCATTGTTATGCGGGGCACGAGAACATTTTCAGCAGTGCCTCGGTAGGCTGGGCACGGAGTCCCTCAGTCCAGAAGAACAACAAAAACTAATACAATGGTAGGCAGCGGCCAACAGGCAGCAGCAGCAGGCAGCAGCGGCGGGAACCCACCTTTGCGGCCATCGTTGTGTTGGTGTGCGTTGGAGCGGGAGTGGTGGTGTTGGCGAGCCCCGCCGCGGCTTATATAGCGGCGCGGCGCCTCGCGGCTCACGCTGGGAAAAGTCAAGGAGCCCTGGACGCCGCGGTCACGGGACACAAGGGAGCCGACGAGGGAGAGGGGGAGTTGGGGGTCAGCGGCGGCAGAGCTGCTGGACACACTTTACAAGCTGTGGTGAACAGCCGTAAGCTGTGAAACTTTAAGAGTAATTTTATGTGAAAGAATTTTCAATGAAGTCGAAAGCAATGAGGAAAAGGTGCAGATTATTGCATAAATGATGTAACGAGGATAATGAAGAGTCAGTGAACATCATAAAGGTAAGGTAAAGGTGGGTGCATACGTTCCAGCTGCGCGTGGCCGCTGTTCTCATCTCCGATCCGATGGCTCCTTCAGCTTGTGATAGGTAGCAATCAATTTCACCGGGACACGGGCCAGTGTGAAATCCGGGATTGCCTCAGTTAACCTTCCTCAGGTTGGCCCAGGTACCTATTTATCGACAACCTGAACGTTAGGATGAACAGCTGGGTGGGCTGCACGTGGACTTCCCGGGTCGGGATTCAAACCCGGTCCCGCGGAGTGGTATCCAGGGACACTGACCACTAGACCGCGGAGAAAAAAAGCAAACTTTGCATCTAAATCTGAAGAGACGTGTAATGGAGGCATTCTTTGTCCTTCTGAATAGATGTTATTGACATTGGCAGTACAGACACTTAAACATGGTTACGTCAGAGAGGCAGTGGTCTACGCGCCAACAATTTAATGTCGTACGACCGCCATTAATTGCCCTTTTGCCCTAACCGTTGCCGTCGCAGGTTCGATCACGAGAGCGGTGGAGGTTGTTGGGCCACATCACTAAGGAACTAACTCAACCCAACGCAACCCAATCAAATGCAACCCAATTCAATCCATCTTAATTCACTACCGTACATCCCAGCCAAAACTAATCATACTCTACCCAATGCATCACATCCTAACTAAAGTTAACACCCTAACAGCGCAACTAAAGTGAATTTAACATTGGTTCCATAGGTCATTGGCTAGCATGCTT
Source organism: Eriocheir sinensis (assembly GCF_024679095.1). Classification (NCBI taxonomy): domain Eukaryota; kingdom Metazoa; phylum Arthropoda; class Malacostraca; order Decapoda; family Varunidae; genus Eriocheir; species Eriocheir sinensis. The sequence continues at coordinate 3,504,567 of NC_066527.1, read as the reverse complement.
ACCTTCGAACCCGTGGGACCTTGTTGGAATCCCGGCCCTGGCAGTCGGCGTGAAACCCAAGAAGCTGCTCAGCCTCCTTTTTGACCTGGTCGATAAATGGGAACCTGGTGTAATCTGAGAAAGGTAAATTGATGTAACCCGGATGTCACACTGGCCCTGTGTCCCGGGGTGATGGGTTTCTATCCCCCACAGGCTCAAGGGCGGATGGGCCGGAGGTGAGCAGCAAGGCTACGCGCAGCTATAGCGTATGCCTCCAATTTTACCTTTAACTCGGTCCCAAATGAACGTAATCAGACCTAACCCAACCCCACTTATATGTCAGAGTAGGAATGAACGTTTGTTTCTTGCACCACTACGCACTAATATAATGGAAACGGGTCATTAGGATGTCTTTAGTTCCCTCTAGTAATATCCTTCTATATGAGAGAGAAAAAAAGGAGCTACGGAATGACTTAGCCGGTATTATAAACTCTCCATTCTTAGGCCATTTCCTTGAGGTCTTTGCTAACAACATCAGTCAACGAAAAACTCCGTTCCCTAGGAGCTGTCTATGAGCCATTGTACGGGTTAATGGCTACCCTCCTGTACAAGATAATGGATACACCCAACATATGAAGTCTCCAAAGTAACAGTTTAGCGCTAGTAGACCAACGAAAAAGTAGGTGGACACAGGGTCAGCTTCTCTCAGGTGATATCAGATGATGGCCAGCAACTCCCCTTGTGTGCCGTTTACCAAGGGTGTCTCCGCGAGGCCACATTCATCCCACTTAAGTGCTGACAACGAGGTGACGGCCCATGTCTTGCCGATGATACTTCGTTTTATTTCAGTCCTAAAGTAATTTTCCTGGTATTCAGGGGTGGAAAGGTATAATTGCTAACGCTCTGCTGTCGTTTGTGTCGTGGGAGAGCAGCTTAGTTTTGTACGTTCATTTATTATAATTAGTATGATCTATCTATTCCCTGGCATCATGTTTTAGGAATGAAAATAACGCAAACGTCTTTATCCCTAGATGTGTTATTGAATCAATTTTAATGTGCTGTTTTGCTGGCCGTTGACGGGAAGAGACCTGTCTCGATGCAACACTCGTCAACGTCAGTGTACGTGTGCCCGAGAGGAAGTCCCTGTTTGGCGCAACACAGTGTGGCGTGTATGACGTGTTGTGGTGGAGGCAGGACAAGTATGTGACAAACATAACACAAGGAATCTGCAGGAGGCTGGTCGTCCTCTATAAGACAACTCCTGTAAACCCATCCCCAGCTAACGTGTTGGTGGTTTAGGACGAAGTGGTGGGGGCAGAGATGGAGGCCGAGGATGCTTGACGTGACTTTATTGTGAGTGATGCATGAGGCGAGGGAATAAATACAAGATGACGTGGCACGGTGTGGTCCAGGGGCGTTGCAGGGATTGTCAGCTGAGGAGGGGCGGGGAGGGGCGGTGCGGTGCGGTGCAGAGCGGTACGGTGCAGGGACACCAGGATGTATTAGGCCTAGCGGCCGTAGCCCTGCGTGGGTCTGGTGGTGGGGGCGCCGTATCTCTGTTGGGGGAACTGGGCCTCGCCTTCGTAGGTGACCTGCGCCACGAAGCCGGAGTCGCCGCTGACGGTGTAGTCGACGCGCTGGAGGCGGCCGTCGGGCAGCTGCACGTAGTAGGATCCCTTCGTGTTGTCGCCCTGGCGGGACTCCTGCTGGCCGTAGTTGTTGCCGGAGGGCGCGTCGTTGACGGCCCAGTTGAAGTCATAGTTGGCGGGGGCGGCGTTTTGCTGGGTTGTCCCGTAGGAGGTGGCATCGGTGCTCGCGAGGGTGGCGGCGAGGCCCAGGAGGAGGAGGGAGAGCTGTGGGCGTGTAAAGGAAGGGGTTAGTGTGTGTGTGTGAGTGGTGGATCAGGGAAAGATAAGGAGCTGGAGAGTTTTGGGGCGAGGAATGGGGTACTATCAGGAATGGGGGAGGAATAGAGACCCAAACGGGTCTACATTTTGTTCAAGAGGTGTCCTGATGCAGGCTATGGTAATGTTTGTGGTTTGAAGGTGACATAAAAGGTGGAATAGCTAATGATTTAGAACATCTTCAGCAAGGGGGTGCAGGTGCAGGATTACTCGGCAGTCTGTCTGTTTGTAATGTTTCATGAACTGTAATGATAATCTTAAGTAAGTCTCGTGCATTAGTGCTTTATGAAGGCTGTACATGTTTCTAGTATGGCTCAGAAGAGCTGTTCACACGAATAGAGCGGATGAATGATGCAAAACGGAGAGTCACTGGCTGACTGACAGGCTGAAGAGAGACCGTTGAATGACGGGACCGGTGACGGGCATTGTTATGCGGGGCACGAGAACATTTTCAGCAGTGCCTCGGTAGGCTGGGCACGGAGTCCCTCAGTCCAGAAGAACAACAAAAACTAATACAATGGTAGGCAGCGGCCAACAGGCAGCAGCAGCAGGCAGCAGCGGCGGGAACCCACCTTTGCGGCCATCGTTGTGTTGGTGTGCGTTGGAGCGGGAGTGGTGGTGTTGGCGAGCCCCGCCGCGGCTTATATAGCGGCGCGGAGCCTCGCGGCTCACGCTGGGAAAAGTCGAGGAGCCCTGGACGCCGCGGTCACGGGACACAAGGGAGCCGACGAGGGAGAGGGGGAGTTGGGGGTCAGCGGCGGCAGAGCTGCTGGACACACTTTACAAGCTGTGGTGAACAGCCGTAAGCTGTGAAATTTTAAGAGTAATTTTATGTGAAAGAATTTTCAATGAAGTCGAAAGCAATGAGGAAAAGGTGCAGATTCATGCATAAATGATGTAACGAGGATAATGAAGAGTCAGTGAACATCATAAAGGTAAGGTAAAGGTGGGTGCATACGTTCCAGCTGCGCGTGGCCGCTGTTCTCATCTCCGATCCGATGGCTCCTTCAGCCTGTGATAGGTAGCAATCAATTTCACCGGGACACGGGCCAGTGTGAAATCCGGGATTGCCTCAGTTAACCTTCCTCAGGTTGCCCCAGGTACCTATTTATCGACAACCTGAAAGTTAGGATGAACAGCTGGGTGGGCTGCACGTGGACTTCCCGGGTCGGGATTCGAACCCGGTCCCGCGGAGTGGTATCCAGGGACACTGACCACTAGACCGCGGAGAAAAAAAGCAAACTTTGCATCTAAATCTGAAGAGACGAGTAATGGAGGCATTCTTTGTCCTTCTGAATAGATGTTATTGACATGGGCAGTACAGACACTTAAACATGGTTACGTCAGAGAGGCAGTGGTCTACGCGCCAACAATTGACTGTCGTACGACCGCCATTAATTGCCATTCTGCCCTAAACGTTGCCGTCGCAGGTTCAATCACGAGAGCGGTGGAGGTTGTTGGGCCACATCACTAAGGAACTAACTCAACCCAACGCAACCCAATCAAATGCAACCCAATTCAATCCATCTCAATTCACTACCGTACATCCCAGCCCAAACTAATCATACTCTACCCAATGCATCACATCCTAACTAAAGTTAACACTCTAACAACGCAACTAAAGTGAATTTAACATTGGTTCCGTAGGTCAGTGGCTAGCATGCTTACCTACGAACCCGTGGGACCTTGTTGGAATCCCGGCCCTGGCAGTCGGCGTGAAACCCAAGAAGCTGCTCAGCCTCCTTTTTGGGCTGGTCGATAAATGGGTACCTGGTGTAATCTGGGGAAGGTAAGTTGATGTAACCCGGATGTCACACTGGCCCTGTGTCCCGGGGTAATGGGTTCTTATGCCCCACAGGTTCAAGGGCGGATGGGCCGGAGGTGAGCAGCGAGGCTACGCGCAGCTATAGCGTATGCCTCCAAATTTACCTTTAACTCGGTCCCAAATGAACGTAATCAGACCTAACCCAACCCCACTTATATGTCAGAGTAGGAATGAACGTTTGTTTCTTGCACCACTACGCACAAATATAATGGAAACGGGTCATTAGGATGTCTTTAGTTCCCTCTAGTAATATCCTTCTATATGAGAGAGAAAAAAAGGAGCTACGGAATGACTTAGCCGGTATTATAAACTGTCCACTCTTAGGCGATTCCCTTGAGGTCTTTGCTAACAACATCAGTCAACGAAAAACTCCGTTCCCTAGGAGCTGTCTATGAGCCATTGTACGGGTTAATGGCTACCCTCCTGTACAAGATAATGGATACACCCAACATATTAAGTCTCCAAAGTAACAGTTTAGCGCTTGTAGACCAACGAAAAAGTAGGTGGACACAGGGTCAGCTTCTCTCAGGTGATATCAGATGATGGCCAGCAACTCCCCTTGTGTGCCGTTTACCAAGTGTGTCTCCGCGAGGCCACATTCATCCCACTTAAGTGCTGACAACGAGGTGACGGCTCATGTCTTGCCGATGACACTCCTTTTTATTTAAGTCCTAAAGTAATTTTCCTTTTATTCAGGGGTGGAAAGGTATAATTGCTAACTCTCTGCTGTCGTTTGTGTCGTGGGAGAGCAGCTTAGTTTTGTACGTTCATTTATTATAATTAGTATGATCTATCTATTCCCTGGCATCATGTTTTAGGAATGAAAATAACGCAAACGTCTTTATCCCTAGATGTGTGATTGAATCAATTTTAATGTGCTGTTTTGCTGGCCGTTGACGGGAAGAGACCTGTCTCGATGCAACACTCCTCAACTTCGGTGTACGTGCGCCCGAGAGGAAGTCCCTGTTTGGCGCAACACATTGTGGCGTGTATGACGTGTTTTGGTGGAGGTAGTACAAGTGTGTGACGAACATAACACAAGGAATCTGTAGGAGGCTGGTTGTCCTCTATAAGACAACTCCTGTAAACCCATCCCCAGCTAACGTGTTGGTGGTTTAGGACGAAGTGGTGGTGGCAGAGAAGGAGGCCGAGGATGCTTGCCGTGACTTTATTGTGAGTGATGCATGAGGCGAGGGAATAAATACAAGATGACGTGGCACGGTGTGGTCCAGGGGCGTTGCAGGGATTGTCAGCTGGGGAGGGGCGGGGAGGGGCGGTGCGGTGCGGTGCAGTGCGGTACGGTGCAGGGACACCAGGATGAATTAGGCCTAGCGGCCGTAGCCCTGCGTGGGTCTGGTTGTGGGGGCGCCGTATCTCTGTTGGGGTAACTGGGCCTCGCCCTCGTAGGTGACCTGCGCCACGAAGCCGGAGTCGCCGCTGACGGTGTAGTCGACGCGCTGGAGGCGGCCGTCGGGCAGCTGCACGTAGTAGGATCCCTTCGTGTTGTCGCCCTGGCGGGACTCCTGCTGGCCGTAGTTGTTGCCGGAGGGCGCGTCGTTGACGGCCCAGTTGAAGTCATAGTTGGCGGGGGCGGCGTTTTGCTGGGTGGTCCCGTAGGAGGTGGCAGCGGCGCTCGCGAGGGTGGTGGCGAGGCCCAGGAGGAGGAGGGAGAGCTGTGGGGGTGAAGGGAAGGATTAGTGTGTGTGTGTGGGGGGGGGGGGGAGGTGTGTGGGGGGGAGTGAGTGTGTGGGTGATGGGGCGGGGGGGGGGGGGGTGTTGATCCGGAATGAGTAACTCTCGGTCTATGGGTGGGCTGTACGGGGGAGCACTAATCTTGGCTTGAAGGATGATAGAATTGTCTGTTCTGAAAAACTGTAGATTTTTAAGTAGTGAGGGTAACTAATAAGAGAATCGGAATGAGATGCAGTCGTTTGTCTAGTGTAGCAGCGCCAGAAGAGAATAAACACGCAACAGGGAAGTCAGGAAGCAGTGAACGCTAACACAGTTGTGGACAAGAGGCGGGCAGCTGCAGCACCTTTGCGGTCATTGTTGAGGTTGTGTGTGGGCTGGATTGTGAGTGGTGGTGTTGGCGAGGCCTGCGTTGGCTTTTATAGCGACGCGGCGCCTCGCTTCTCTTGCTCCAGTAAAGCTCATCAGCCCTGGACACTGGTCGCGGGACACAGGGGATAGGGGGGAGCACAGCGGGGGCGTTGGGGGGGTTCTGAACACTCGTAACAAGCAGTGATGATCGGCCTAAGGTGCATAATTTCGTGGTACTTTACTCATATATATATATATATATATATATATATATATATATATATATATATATATATATATATATATATATATATATATATATATATATATATATATATATATATATATATATATATATATATATATATATATATATATATATATATATATATATATATATATATATATATATATATATATATATATATATATATATATATATATATATATATATATATATATATATTGATAAATGAAAGAAGTACAGTGTGCCAAGGCTTCAGAATAATGTATATATGGGAAAAATAACCTGTTCTTCTAATGATAAAAAGGAGCAGGGTGAGAAAAGAAAGAATTACAAACATAAAGAAGCAAATCATTAGCACTCTGTACATGTTTCAAATGAACTCTCAGTCGTCAAGAGACAGGTCAGCAGAACGCTAAGGTAAAATTGTATGCATACGTTATAGCTGCGCATAGCCGCGGTGCTTATCTCCTATACATTGGCCCTTGAGCCTTTGGCGGGAAATAACCTATTACCTCTGGACACAGGGCCAGTGTGACATCCGGGTTACCACAGTTACCTCTCCCATGTTTCCCCAGGTACCATTTATCCACCAGCCCGAATGGGAGGACGAAGAGCTGTGTGGCGTGACCACCTGCCGGGGCCGGGACTCAAACCAAGGCCTGCAGATTCGTAGCTTGGCATGCTAACCACCTCACTACGGATTTAAAGAATGCATTTTATCAACATGCTTACCACGACTAATAGCTTGGTATGGGAAAGAGTCTGCGATCGTGTGGGGAACGTGCGACCACTTGACATTTCGGCGACCACCAAGGCCAAAAATAGCCAGTAACGCTGCTAAATGGAACCCGGTCAAGGGCGCGCTGGGGAACAGCATGCCTCTTAGAGTAACTGTTGATGCTAAAGAAAGCTAGGTTCTACTTCAAGTTCTGTTCTTATTCTTTTCCTTCTTGTTTTTCGTTTTTGCTTCTGTTTTCTTAATTTTCCTCTTTTACTTGGTGTTTTTTTATTAAGTCTTGTCACTTTTTCGTCTTTTTTTCGCCTTTATCAAGTTGTCATCTTCCTTTTTTTATTTCATCTTTCCTCACCTTCTTCATTGCATTGTCGGTTTCTTCTTTCATTCTTCTTTTCACAATTTTTTCCTATTTGTATTTTTACTTAAATTTTCCTTTTTTCATGTTTTCATATTAGTTCCGCAACGCTATTGGCCTCATATTCCTTCACACACACACACACACACACACACACACACACACACACACACACACACACACACACACACAAACCGCAAACATTCGCGCAAATCACCATCTTCTCACTCATTCACGATAATAACAATAAAAGTGAGTGTAATGTGAATTAGGAGATGTTGAGGTAACGATGACGCATCAAGAAGAAGAAGAAGAAGAAAAAGAAGGAGAAGAAGAAGAAGAAGAAGAAGAAGAAGAAGAAGAAGAAGAAGAAACGAAGGAGAAAAGGAAGCAGACGGAAAAGAAGTAAAAGAAGAAGAAAAATAAAAATAAAAAGAAGAAGAAGCAGAAGAAGAAGAAGAAGAAGAAGAAGAAGAAGAAGAAGAAGAAGAAGAAGAAGAAGAAACGAAGGAGAAAAGGAAGCAGAAGTAAAAGAAGTAAAAGAAGAAGAAGACGTACAAAGCAGAGGAACTAGAACGTGAAAAGGAGAATTAGAATCAGAATATAGATAAGAAAAAATAAAGGAACAAGAACGAAAACTGAAACAACAGCAAGAAGAAGAAAAAGAAAACACCAGAATAAAAAAAGAAAAAAGAAAAAAAAGAACATGTCAAAAATGGAGAAGATATAAGAATGAAAAGAATTAAAAGAGAATATGTAATAAAAAAAAAAGAAAACAGAAGAACCACAAGAAGCAAGAGAACAAAACAAGATGATAACAAAAACCACGATTGGCGAGAACAATCACCCCCTCCTCCACACACACACACACACACACACACACACACACACACACACACACACACACACACACACACACACACACACACACCACTCAGACATCTCTTTTTCCTCCTTTCTAATCTCTCTTCTTCCCTTCCACGCTTTATTTTCCCCCTTCCCTCTTTTTCCTTCCTTCTTTCCTTCCATTCATATCTCCATTTCTTTCACCTTTTATATCTGCTTCCCTTCCTTCATCATTTTTTTCTTTTATTTCTTCATCTTCGTTTTCTTCTTCCATCATCCTTTTTCTCCTCCTCCTTTTCTTCTTCCTTTCCTTTTTCCTTCCACTATCACCCTTTTTCTCCCCTTCTTCCCAGCTTCTTTTCTTCCTTTTCTTATCCCATACTTTTCCCCTCCAAGATCAACTGTCTCTCTCTCCATCCCTTCCATTTTTTTTCATCATATGCTTCCTCCCTTCCTCTAGTTCCTTTCTTTCCTCCCTTAGTTTCTTCATCACTTCGCTTTCCCTTCCTCCACCACCCTTTTTCTCCTCCTCCTTCTCTTTCTCCTTTCATTCACTACTTTTCCCTCACACCATTCATTTTTTTCCTCCTCCTTCTTCCTTCCTCCATTCCTCCTTCCTCCCTTCCTCCTTTCCTCCCCCGCCTCGTCCGCCGCAGCCTAACATGATAGTCTTCTTTCACTAAGTGGTTGTCTGTTGCTCGAGGCGCTGCTGAGGTATTTGCAGGTAACATTACAAACCATTTTCCTTTTGACTCAATATTTTATGTATTTACTTGACCTGCATCTCTTGAATCTCTTCTGGCAAGGTTAAAAGAAAGACTCAACTGAACATCATATTTCATTGTTTCAAAGTGGTGTTCTTAATGCTATTTTTTCATTACTCTTTTTTTGTAACTTCGTTTAGGTTGAAGGAAAACGGATTGTCACCTTTGGAAAGTTTAAAGTAAGGTTGTTTTTTCTTACCTTATTGAAACTATATTTGTGAGGTGGATGAGAAACGTCTTTTTATTATATATATATATATACATATATATATATATATATATATATATCTATATATATATATATATATATATATATATATATATATATATATATATATATACCGTTTACCGTTGATGAAGTTTCAGGCCCTGCTCCGCCGCAGATGCAGCGCTCTCGAGGGCCGTCAACAATTACAACGTTAATTGGTTTCACGAATAAATCACAAATATCCATTGGTTCAGTTTTCATTGATACTTTCGTTATAGTATCACAATTAAACATCCAACGATCATTTTCACCACACTGAACATTCATTACACACAATTTGTCTTTGAGTACAAGCACTAATTAATAGCCATGATCGGTCATGTTACGGATTCTCTCACTTTCAGTCTGGAGAACTACACGACACTGGTCATTCGCTGAGTGGTTGATTTAAGGCTTATTTTACCTTATACAATTCATGAATTTCTCCTCAGCCATGGTGCACTCCTGTGATTTATGATTGCCAGCGCATTTGAAACAATTTGGGGCGTCTCTATTGGTCTTGGCAGTACAGTTGGCCTCAAGATGGCCATATATCTAACAATGATAGCATATAATTGCATGGTATCTGTCTCTCACCGTGTATATTCCCCATTCTAATTTTAACGTCATGATTCTTGTGAATCAGCTCTCTCACAGTTGGGTCACACCTCAATATGTAGTGCATCGTGCCGCCAGCTGCGGGCTTACTATAAATCAGCTCAATCTTATTCTCAACATCCTCCATTGTGTGTAAGAACTCATTGCGGTCTAAGATGTTCTCCTTTATTTTTTCCTTCGTCTCCTCTTTATGTACATTGCATGATCTTTGGTTTCATCTTTCCAACACTCTTGGTACTAATTTGCTCAACAGACTCCAGTTTTTGAGCAGCCTCAGCCCTTGTGTTCTCATTATCAAAGTTCATGACAATGTTACCTCTATTTGTAAATCTTGAATCAGTTATTTGAATGCCATTCAATTCCTGGGAGGCTTCATCCTTCATGTCTGTTGCCTTCTTTTCCTGTGTAGAAGCTTTTGCAACTAAGAGATTCTTCTTGACCTTCTTGCCTCGCTTTGCCACCTCAGCCCAACTGGATTCAGCATGCTCAGCACATTTAAGCTTGTCATTAACTGATCCCAGCTCCTCCTGCACCTTCACAGCCCTTGATTCAACATCATCCTTAACCACAGATATTTCCTTAGATAATTCTTGCTTGAATTCATCCAATTTTTCCACCATGCTGGTAGACAGAGATGCTTTATGGAGGCATGGGGTGCATATCCAATTTATTTTAGGTATTTTATCCAGGTTGATCCCAGACAAATGAGCACATCAGCAACCAATCAACTTCTCGCCCATGAATTTTGCACAAACATAACAGATATCCCCCACCCCCTTGGCCCTAACAGCGGCCATGTCGACACTTTCTGTGCGGAGCTAGGCGTAACACCTCCGCTCAGCACCACGGTCACACACACACACACACACACACACACATATATATATATATATATATATATATATCTATATATATATATATATATATATATATATATATATATATATATATATATATATATATATATATTTTAAGTGCGGCCTATAGCGCTGGTAGGCTTTTTGAGGGGTTTCTTGGCCAGTCCCAGCCCGTCAATGGCGCACTAGTTTTATTTATAGTGGCTGCCTTGATATATGATTCTTGTTTGGCCCATGGTGCCCCCCGGTGCTCCTCTTGAACGAAGCTGCTGAAGTTAGGATTCTGACTGAAGATCTGGGCAGTATGAGGGTAATCTTCCGCCACTCGGCGATGGTTTAAAAAATCAGCGTGTTTCTGTGGAACTCGAACCTAGGTCCACGGGCTCACCACGCACGCACGCTGACCACTCGCCCACCGCAGCCCCTTTCTCACTTCAAATTTATTTTATTTTTTTATTCTTCTCTGTCCACATGTTTTATGTTCTTCTTTACCTTATTTCTTTTTCGTTCATTCATTCTTTCTTCTTCGTCTTCTTTTTCAGTTAGTTGTTCTTTCTATTTTTATTATGCATTTTTTTTTTATTGCTGTGGATATAATAGTTCATGTCTTGCTCAGGCAGCGTGCAAGGTGAAGCGAGACAGCGCGTGCGTTATCTCGGGAATCTATTTATTATAACATTCCTGACGAAGCTTACGTAAAAGAAATGTGGTGACTGGCGTCTCTTGATCTACCTGTGATAGTGTCTTATTACTGCTCTTACTCTCAGGTAAAGTGGTTGTTCATGCAAGGTGAAGCGAGGCGGACTGTTACCTGTGAAATCTGCTTATTGTAACATTCCTGGCGTAAATATTTTTTTCCTCCGTAAAAAAGAAAATTTATGACGTCTCTGTATTAGGTATTTTTACTGTTTCCAGCTTTTGTGGCTATTCATGCGAGAAGGGAATTGTATACACATGGCATTCATTAAGTTGTTTGCGTTCGTCAGTCCAAGTGATATTACGCACAAGTATGAGTATTACTTTTCCTCGAGATTTCAAGACGCTGGCTATTAAGTAATATTTCTTTTCACGAAGACTGCAAAATCTCAATAAGTAGCAATTCTCCTATTCACGGAGATTCAACTCTCCAGTAAATAGCAATCCAATTCACAAAGACTATAACATTCAAGTAAGTAGTAATCCTTGCCGTGGAAATTTCAACACTCTAGTAAATAGTAATCCCGTTCACAGAGATTTCAACACTCAGGAAAATAGTAATCCCATTATCGAAAACTTGATGACTCTGGTAGTAATCCCTTCCACGTAGAGTTCAACACTGCAATCAATGATTTTACCGAAGACTTCAACATCCCAGTAAAGAGTAATCCCATTCACGGAGATTTCTACACTCCAGTAAACAGCAATCACATCCACGAAGACTTTAACACCAGTAAATAGTAATCATACAGGTAAAGATTTCAACACTCCAGTAAATAGTTATCTCTTTCACGGAGATTTCAACACCCTCCAAAATAGTAATCTCATACAGGGACTAAAAAATATCTATACATGGCCTAATTTGCATCACTTATCGACATAATGTACAAAATATTACGAAACAGACATTACCGCAAACGTGTCAGTCCAATAGTTTTTGCCTCGAGGGGAATGAAGGAATAGGAGGAGGAGGAGGAGGAGGAAAATACATGGTTATTGTTAATGTTTATCTTCACAGCAGATGCAGGTAGGTTGTCACGGCTTGTTAGGATGCTTGTGGTGACGAGGACGGCGTTCTACTGCGGTGCTCTTTTGTTTGTTTGTTGGTTGGTTGGTTCGCTGAGCCGCTCTGTTCTTGGCCTCCTTGCACCTGTTCATTGTTGGGGATCATTGTTACAGCCCCTCTGTCATCACTGCCTGTCATCTTTTACGATCTTCTTATCTTCTCATCTTTATCATTATCCCATTATCTCTAATCATCATTGTGTTATTTACTATCATCATTATTCTATCATCATTCTTCTATAACTTTCTATCTTTGTTATATTTACTTCTATCCTCTTTTCTTTTTCCATTTTTGTTTATTCATTTTTCACCATCACTCCTCCCTCATCTTTATCATTTCTAGCGGATCATTGTTCTATCATCTGTTATCATTATTCGTGGATCATTGTTATCGTCTCTCGTCAGTGGGTGCAGTATCATGCTATTATTCTTCTATCAAAATCTATCATCTTCTATCATCTTTTTCATTACCTTCTCTTTGTTTTATATAGTTCCATCATCGTTATTGGTTTTGTATCATCACTGTCGGCGCCTTTTTCTACTATCATTGTCTTATCATCTATCATTATTGCATCTCTACTATCATCATTGTTTACGAATTATGGTGGTCGGATTATTGTTATCGCCTCTGCCATCAGTGTGTGCGGTGCCATGGTGTTCTCGCTTGCTCCTCGCCCTTGGTCTCCTTGCTCGCGTCTCCTCGGTGTTTTTGTAGCGCCTTTGCTGTCGTTGTCTGCGGTGGCGAAGCGAGCGGTGGGGTGCTTCCCGTTACCGCAGATTTTTTTTCTTTATCAGAAAGGAAACAGCTAAAGGGCAAAAATAAAAACGAACAAGCAATAAATAGATGAATAAATGCCTCTCGATTGCTGTATGTGTGATTATCTCGCCTCTGATCATCATACATCACCTGTGAGTTCTCCCCCGTGACTCCCTCATACCTCACTCATACACAAGAATATAGAGTTTCCGAAGCTACACAAAACGTTAAAAATATTGCTATATACTTTAAACTCTTTCATGGCTGTACTTTTTCTCCCTCTTCCTTCTTTCCTCCCTTCCAAACTCTTCCATGGCTGTAGTTTTTCCTCCTCTTCCTTCTTTCCTCCCTTTCATCGCCTCAGTAATCTTTCTCCACCCGGGTAGCTGACATCTAACGCCTAAACAGCATCTGGGGTTTTCTTTGGGTTTACTCTTCCACATTTGTTTAGGCTTTCGAAGAGATAGCGGGTATGTTCATGGTAGGTGGTTTTATGAGCCTAGTGATAGTTTGGCAAGGGTGCTGAATGTGAAAAACGCTCTTGAGAACCCGACTAACCCCCGCCCCGCCCCTTTGTTGCCTTTGGACATGGTTGTCGTGAGAGCCGAAAGCGTCATCGAATACCTCAGCGGCGTGCCAGTGTCGCGTCTCTTCACATCAAACCTTCACTCTCGGATGCGTCGCTGTCAGTCATCTCCATTACGACCTGATGTTTTTTTTTTTCTTTCACGCTTGTTGCTTCTGTCTTCGTTTGGTTGTGTGTCGTAACCTCGCGTGTCTGACGTTTTTTTTTTACTCTTTCTCTTTCTCTCTTTGTCTTTTTCTTTCTTTCTTTCTCTTCTTTTTTTCTTTACTCTTTCTTAGTTTTACTCTTTCGCTTTCTCTCTTTCTGTCTTTTTCTTTCTTTGTTTCTTTATTTCTTTTCTTTCTTTCTCTTCTCTTTTTTTCTTTACTTTTTTCTTTGTTTTCTCTCTTGCTTTTCCTTTCCTTCTCTTGTCATAAACTCGCGTATTTAGCTTGTAGCGTGTCTGACGTTTTTTTTTACTCTTTCTCTTTCTCTCTTTGTCTTTTTCTTTCTTTCTTTCTTTATTACTTTTCTTTCTTTCTCTTCTCTTTTTTTCTTTACTTTTTTCTTTGTTTTACTCTTTCGCTTTCTCTCTTTCTGTTATTTTCTTTCTTTGTTTCTTTATTCCTTTTCTTTCTTTCTCTTCTCTTTTTTTCCTTTCTCTTCTCTTTTTTTCATCACTTTTTTCTTTGTTTTCTCTCTTGCTTTTCCTTTCTTTCACTTCTCATAAACTTTTCATTTCTTTTTTTATGTTTCTTTTTATTTTCTTTCTTTCCATCATTCTATCTTTCTTTCCTTTTTTTCTTTTCATTCATTCATTCTCTCCTCTCTCTCTCTCTCTCTCTCTCTCTCTCTCTCTCTCTCTCTCTCTCTCTCTCTCTCTCTCTCTCTCTCTCTCTCTCTCTCTCTCTCTCTCTCTCTCTCATCACCTTGTTCTTAATATAATATCTACACATCATCTCTTTGTTCTGATTCTCCCCCTTTTTTTTTTTTCTTCGTCTTGTTTGTTTCGCCTCGTTTCTTCTAATTTCCTGCATTATCTTATTTTCTATTTCTACAATTTTCATGAATTTTGTTTTCTCCTTGTGATCTCTTAACATTCTTTCTTTTTTTCTTTTTTCTTTTCTCACCTTGCCCTTAGTGACCGTTCATTATCGTCTATTATATTTTTTTCCCCTCTTTCCCGCTTTCTCTTTTTTTTTTGTGATGCATGTTCTTCATATATTTTTTTCTGTCTTTGTTCTTTGTTACTTTGCACAATAGAAAAAGCGATACCGTGGCATGATACTTTTATTTATCATAATACACAAGCTGGTCATGAAGTCTGTTTTGTTTTTTCTCTTTCCTTTTGCTTTTTTTTCGTTCCCTCCTTTTTTCCTTTTTCTTCTGTTTTATGTTTGTTGTTTACTATTTGTTTGCAGTTTATAGTAAAGGAGATATACGAAGAGGGAAGTAAATATCTATAAAACAAAATCCTTAATGACGATAATAAAGAAAAAAGGAGGACTGGATTTCATAACGAGAGATCTGATTTAGGTTGTACAGCTCTTTTGATTCTCCTTTTCCTTGCTGGTGTGCTGCTTAAGTTTATGGCTGTGAAGAAGTTGCTTAGTTATTATTATTATATTGTTACTAGCTCTGGAAAGCCGTAGGCGTCTCAGCAGTGTAGGGAAAGTGGATCAAGTAAGGAGCTGCTGCGTGCCTCGAACGAAGGTGCAAGTGAGCCGTGGGTAAGGATTGCCTTGTTGTCACGTATGAATAGTTCAGCGGATGAAAATAAGAAGACCGATACATACGTATGCAATGTGTGTTAGAGGGGAAGAGGAAGGAATCACGTAGGATTACACAGACAGACAAAAAAAGACAGACAGACACACACACACACACACACACACACACACACACACACACACACACACTTTTTGATCTCCGCTAGACAGAGTGGAGCCGCCTTTCCGCTATGTGTGTATGTACACACACACACACACTCTCTGGTCTCCGCTAGACAGAGTGGAGCCGCCTTTCCGCTGTGTGTGTGTGTGTGTGTGTGTGTGTGTGTGTGTGTGTGTGTGTATTGGCTGCTGGACTGACATCAAAACACGTACATCAGGACCGACACCTTTTTATTTTTCAGAGTGATGTTGCCGGAAAGTATGAAAAGAAAAATCACTCAATATGTCTTCCGGAACGTGTGTGTGATGCTTCAGTGGATGTTGCAGGTGAACGGTTTTGCAGAACACACAAATAAGTTTCTCATCATTGCATTATATCATCGTATTACTTCTTCTATAACGAAATCATTTTATTTCCATAACAAAATCGGTCTACCATGCATACAGTAGAAGAGCAAGAAGGCAAATGAGGGAAACTTGAGTGGGAGTGTCGCAAGGGAGTGAGAGTGTGTGAGTGAGTGAGTGAGTGAGTGAGTGACCGAGAACGAAGGATCGGTCAAACATGCATATAGTAGACAAGCAACAAGGCAAATAAAGGAAACCTGAGTGAGAGTGTCGCAAGCGGTGGCCAACGGAGTGAGAGAGTAAGTGAGTGAGTGAGTGAGTTAGCGAGAATGACCGAGCCG